>NC_053168.1:134718722-134741222 GCF_016835505.1 Polypterus senegalus
ATTTTATTGCAGAACAGCTCTTTTAAAAGAGCTAAAAGAGTTTATTACACATGGATAATTATACACAACAGTGCCTGAAGAAAGTATTCAGAGCCCTTTCATTTTTTTTTCTCATTTTGTTGTGCTGCAGCCTAATGCTAAAATTGTTCAAAATTCATTTTTTTAAGTAATATTTTATTGCAAAAGTGCTCTTTTAAATGTACTGAGCTGTTTATTACACATTTATATTTACAACTGTGCCTTCAGAAAGCCTTCAGATCCCTTTACTTTTTACAAATCTGACCCCTTTACTTTTATTCTCATTTTGTTATGTTGCAGCCTTATGCGAAAATATTTTTATTAATTTTTTTAAGTGATATTGTATTGCAGAACAGCTCTTTTAAATGAACGGGTCTATTTATTACACTTGGATAATTATACACAACAATGCCTTCAGAAAGTCTTCAGACACCTTTAATTTTTTTCTCATTATGTTATGTTGCAGCCTTATGTGAAAATATTTAAATTTTTTAAGTGATATTGTATTGCAGAAGAGCTCTTTTTTAAAAGAACTGGGCTGTTTATTACACTTGGATAATCATACACAATGATGCCTTCAGAAAGCCTTCAGATCCCTTTACTTTTTACAAATCTGACCCCTTTACTTTTATTCTCATTTTGTTATGTTGCAGCCTTATGCGAAAATATTTTTATTAATTTTTTTAAGTGATATTGTATTGCAGAAGAGCTCTTTTTTAAAAGAACTGGGCTGTTTATTACACATGGATAATTATACACAACAATGCCTTCAGAAAGTCTTCAGACCCCTTTACTTTTTTTCTCATTTTATGTTGCAGCCTTATGCGAAAATACTTTTAATTAATTTTTTAAGTGATATTGTATTGCAGAAGAGCTCTTTTTTAAAAGAACTGGGCTGTTTATTACACTTGGATAATCATACACAATGATGCCTTCAGAAAGTCTTCAGACCCTTTTACTTTTTTTATAATTTGGACCCCTTTACTTTTTTTCTCATTGTGTTATGTTGCAGCCTTATGTGAAAATATTTTAATTTTTTAAGTGATATTGTATTGCAGAACATTGGATTTTTTTTTCTCCCTAAATAATAAAAACCATCATTTAAAAACTGCATTTTGTGTTTACTTGTGTTATATTTGACTAATGGTTAAATGGGTTTGATGATCAGAAACATTTTGTGTGACAAACATGCAAAAGAATAAGAAATCAGGAAGGGGGCAAATAGTTTTTCACACCACTGTAAATTCATTTTTTTCCCTCATCAAACAGCACTCAGTACACCAGAATGCTGGAAAAGAAAAAGATCGAGAGAAGAGATGGGAGAACAGAGGTTAGCACAGATGAGAGAAGCAGGATGGTGAGGAGCCCATAGCAGGTGTAAGGGAGACAGATGGTCGCTGGGTAACGAGCGGTAGGTCTGTGCCCGAGTATGTGGCTGATGAAAGGGGCACTCCTTACAGCAGTGGGTAGGAGTAAGAGCTGCCCCCATTATGCAGTGTCTCCCACGTGACACTGATGGACAGGCTGAAGGGGATGTGCATAGGGTTTGGAGGAGCGTCCGTCCTACCAGCACCAACAGACTAGCAACAGGACCCTGAACCAAGGATAAAGAGAACAGCTACCCCTGTCGGCGGGCATCTCCTCAAGGTGCAAGGTCCTGATGGGATAAGCAGAGGAGACGCCTGAGCTTTGAGAGGGTCACTAGGGCTAATGTCTGTTTCTTAGAAGAGGAACATGCAGTGATTTTCAACCTCGGTTGTACAGGTAGTTCCCAGGTTACGGACATCCAATATACAACTTACGAACAGGGCCGCAGCTGCAACGCATGTATCTCAGTAACTGCCGCTCCGTCATCTTCGGCCTGGGGAGGCTCGCGCAGTGTAGTGACCCGGTGGCAAGCGGTGACCCGTGGTCCATGGTCACCGGGGCCACAGCTATCGCTCGTGTGCAGGACGATGGTTCGCTGCCCACCACCACAGCTACTGCTCCTGACTTGACGCAGGTTGGATGGAGCGGAGTGGGGCATTTCACTGCCTGCCCACCACACACGGCTGCCCCGTTTGTTTTTGGTGTGCGACTGGTAAAGCTGCAAGAGGTGACCCGGTTGTGGCTGAACAGAGGCCATTGAGGGTGAACGGGGTGGCAGGGGATAGCATTGTAGTGTGCCTCGGGTGGCTGCCTGTTAAATGGGAGCAGTGGTGGGTGATTCACTACCTGCCTTTGTTGTCGGTGGGCAGACGCTGCAGGCAGCATACTGTAGTGGAGGTGACTGTGTGGTGGGCAAGTGATGAATACCCCCTCGCCTCCCCCAGTCATTCTCAATAGTAAGCCAGCTTGGACTGTTACGCACATAGCAGGAAGTTGTCTCTCGTTCAGTACATCAGACGTGTTGACGACGGGTGCCTTCCTGCTGTGATTGTGTGGACAGTGCTGTGCAGAAGAGCTCATCTTATCCTTTTGTCTTCACCCTTCAAGAATGTCTCTGAAACACAAATCTGATGCAAGTGCTGGTGATACAATAAAGAAGAGAAAAACCTTCACCATGGAAAATAAAGCAGAAATAATAAAAAGGTCAGAGAGAGGCGAAACTTCATCATTCATTGGCAGAGCACTTGGTTACAGTCGTCAACAATAGCATTTATTAAAATAATGTACCTGTTCTGACTTACATACAGATTCAACTTAAGCACAAACCTACAGTCCCTATCTCGTACGTAACCCGGGGACTGCCTGTATTGGAAGATTTCTTTGATGACGTTTAACCAGCTTTTATCTACTCTCTATCTATAAAACCCTAAGGCTAAAAGTGCAACAGTGACGTTTTTATGTCATTCTGTAAATCGGGCAAATTTTAAAACCTACATATATATGTTTGGTATCATTCTTTTCAGAAATTGTGGAACTTTAATGTGATGTTGTTATATTTTCAGATTCTTATTCCGTTATTAAATTATAAAGTAAAATATCAAGAACACACATCCCGCGAGACGATGTGCAAAGAGATTTAACCACACCCAGGGCCGAAAATAAAAGACAAAGAGTAGGACAGCTGCAGTACAGGCTTTTAAATGTTCGAAGCGCTGCACAAGATGCAGATCACACGGCATGGCAGCAGCTGATCGAGCAAAGAGGAGGTAAAAAAAAAAAACTGTATTTGTTTCCCATTGTATCTTCGTTTAAGATGGGGTTTCGAAGGGGCGACCGCATCTCCTTGGGGTGCATTCAGCCCCCCTCTTCACTAGAGCTGCGAAGTGGCTGGCAGGCAGGGGGGAATCCTCTAGTGGATTACGTATTTATAAAGTCTGGTTTTTGAACACTGGATTTTAAATAAAAGCAGCTAACCACTTTTGTACCAACCCCTTGCTGAATGTGTGTGCCCTCATTTGCCCGGCTCATCTCAGTACATGACTAGCAACGGTTACGGGTTCGAGATGCACCAGGGAGTGTGGAGCCAACCTGTACTGTCACACCTCAATAATATTATATAATATAGAAGAAACCTAATTTTCCACACCTTGAAGTGTGCTATTTACATTTTAGCATGGCTAATCAAGTTATTTAACGCTAGAGACAGTAGTTTTTTTTTTTTGTTCAATGTCTCAAGTGACTTTTCATACACCTACAGTTCAGCAGGTTCTGATTTCATCTTTTCTTTTTTACCTTCTCTGTAACAGATTACCAAAGAAAATCAATAGTCCATTCTGCAGGGCCCAAGCACACTTAAATAAGGAATTTCCTCCCTTATGTCTTTTTGCCATCTTGGTATTTCCTTTCCTAAGATTTAAAAATGTCCAATTAAGACACACTTCCAAGAAAATTAGGGGCTTCTGAATTGTAATTAGACGACAGAAGTGAATTTGAGGTTCTGCATACCTTTCAAAGGATCCATCTATCCATTAGAGACTTGTGAAGACCAGGTGACCATGGTGGCAGGTGTCGGCAAAAATTTGGAAAAACTTTATATTTGGGTAACAGTTATAATAACCATAATATATGAACACAAGGTCACCAGTTCGTCAACAGTCATATCTGTTATGAAGGAAATTATGATACATTGAAAGAAACTCACAAAGATAATAATAATAATAATTCTTTACATTTATATACCACTTTTCTCACTGCTAAATGGACTTCAGTGAGTGCGGAGCCACTTCAGCCACCACTAATGTGTAGCATCCACCTGGATGATGTGATGGTAGCCATTTTTGAGCTGGTACACTCACCACACATGAGCTGTTAGGTGGTGACAGAGATAGCCAATTAGAGACAGGGGATGATTAGTGGGCCAGAATGACCAGGCCATGGTGGGCAATTTAACCAGGACACCGGAAAACACTCTGCTCTTAACGAAGGATGCCCAGGGATCTTTTATGACTACAGAGTCGGGACCTCGTTTTACATCTCATACTAAGGACGGCATCATTTTTACAGCACAGTGTGTCCGTCACTGTACTGGGGGTATTGGGATCCATATTCACATTACAGGGTAAGCGCCCCCTACAGGCATCGCCAACACCTCCGCCAGGAGCTACCCAAGCTTTTCCTAGATGGTGTCCCATCCAAGTGCATGCTTAGCTTCAGGGGGATGACCTCTTCTGAAGTGCAGGTGGTATGGCTGCTGTATGGCCCTTACATGGCAGCGTTGTTCATAATGGCACTCGGTTTTGTTTTTATTCTCTGCTTTGGGGGGCCCAGAGTGAGTCCAAAAGCTGAGCCTGCCCTTTTAATTAGCTTGTTGATTCACTGGGCTTGACTTGAAGTGATGTTACCAGCCCCAGCATACCACAGGCTAGAAGAACACACTGACCATCAGTGCCGGTGTGGTGTAGTGAGACTGACACTGTGTGACCTTAAGCCAGTCACTCGTTCTACCTGTGCTCCAGCTGGAAAACCAAAAGGAATGTAACCAACTGGAGAAATCCAAAAACATCATCCTCACAGTGCTGCCAGCTTTGTCCAGGTCAGAATAAGCCTTGTGCAGCAGATAGACTATCACAGCCTCCACTCTAATCTTTCCAATCACAGGGAAGCTGGAGCCTCTCCCAGTAAGTATCAGGTAAAAAGCAGGGACAGTCTGTAGACAAAGCGTCAGCCCATCACAGAGAAAAAACACACATCCACACACAAACACACACTAAGATCAAAGCAGCAGCAGTAATCTGCCTAACATGCATGTATTTGTAGTGTGTACCCCATGCGGACACGGGGAGAGCATGCAAACTCCATGCAGGGATACCTAAGACAAGGACTCTGGTCTCCTTCCCATGCAAGGCAGCATTGCTACCACTGTGCCATTATATTATATGTCTCTATGATAATGAAAAAATCTTGGGTCGGTATGTGATCTTCTCGGAAAACACTTCGACGTCCCGCAAGAGTCCTGTGAGAAACACTTTAACGTCCTGCAAAACAAGGCAGTGAGACAAAAGGACAGCTGCTGTACAGGCTTTTAAATGATCGACGCGCAGTGCGACAAGCAGAACACGAACCTCGGCAGCAGCAGCTGATCCGTCTGCATCTCCTTAGCGTGTGTTCAGCACCCCCCCGACCCCTTTCACAACGCAAGTGGCACAGATGCAAAGTGGCTGACACATAGCCCGCCCGGGGGGGGCGAGGTTTGGTGGGCGAGCGAAGCGAGCAGCGGCAAAGCTCCCTAGTTATATTATATTACAGTATATTGTATCTCTCTATTATAATAAAAAAATCTTGGGTCGATACGTGATCTTCTTGGAAGACACTTTGACGTCCCGCGAGAGACACTTTAGCGTCCAGCGAAACAAGGCAGAGAGAAAAAAGGACAGCTGCTACACAGGCTTTTAAATGATTGATGCGCAGCGCGACAAGCAGAACACGCAGCTTGGCAGCAGCAGCAGCTGATCCGTCTGCATCTTCTTAGCGTGTGTTCAGCCCCCCCCCCCTTCACAACGCAAGTGGCACAGATACGAAGTGGCTGGCGCATAGCCCGCACATTTTGGTGGGCGAGCGAAGCGAGCATGGGGCAAAGCTCCCTAGTCATATTATATTATATTATGCAAAGTATTATATTGTATCTCTCTATTATAATAAAAAATCTTGGGTCGATACGTGATCTTCTCGGAAGACACTTTGACGTCCCGGCGAGAGTCCTGCGAAACAAGGCAGTGAGACAAAGGACAGCTGCTACACAGGCTTTTAAATAATTGACGCGCAGCGCGACAAGCAGAACACGCAGCTCGGCAGCAGCAGCAGCAGCAAGCCATCAGCTGATACATCTACATCTCCTTAGTGTGTGTTTAGCCCCCCCCCCCCTTCAAAACGCAAGTGGCACAGACATGAAGTGGCTGGCGCATAGCCCATCTGGAGGGGGGGGGTGTGTTTGGTGGGCATGTAAAGCCCCCTATTTATATGATATTATATTGCTCCATTATAATAGAAAAAATCTTGGGTCGATACGTGATCTTCTTGGAAGACACTTTAATGTCCTGCGAAACAAGGCAGTGAGACAAAAGGACAGCCGCATGTACAGGCTTTTAAATGATCGACGTGCAGCGTGACAAGCAGAACACGCAGCTCGGCAGCAGCAAGCCAGCAGCTGATCCGTCTCTATCTCCTTAGCGTGCGTTCAGCACCCTCCACCCTTCACAATGCAAGTGGCACAGATACGAAGTGGGTGGCGCATAGCCCGCACTTTGGTGGGCGAGCGAAGCGAGCATGGGGCAAAGCTCCCTAGTCATATTATATTATATTATATTATATTGTATCTCTCTATTATAATAAAAAATCTTGGGTCGATACGTGATCTTCTCGGAAGACACTTTGATGTCCCGGTGAGAGTCCTGCGAGAGACACTTTAACGTCCTGCCAAACAAGGCAGTGAGACAAAAGGACAGCTGCTACACAGGCTTTTAAATGATTGACGCACAGCGCGACAAGCAGAACACGCAGCTCGGCAGCAGCAGCAAGCCAGCAGCTGATCCGTCTGCATCTCCTTAGCGTGTGTTCAGCCCCCCTTCACAACGCAAGTGGCACAGACGTGAAGTGGCTGGTGCATAGCCTCCCCCTTGGTTTGGTGGGTAAGCGATGTGAGCAGGGGGCAAAGCCCCCAATTATATTATATTATATTATATTATATTATATTATATTATATTATATTATATTATATTATATTATATTATATTATATTATTTGTCAGTCTGTTCAATTACTGTAATTCTTACTCAATTCAGGGTTATGGGCTGTTGTTGCCTTTACTAGCAAAATTGGGCACAAAAATGGGAGCTAATCTTAAATGAGTAGTGTGGCCTGTAGCGGGTGCCACTAAGCCCCAAACCCACATGTAAGAGCCATTTGCCAGTTATTTAGGTCATGTTAAGTTGGCACAAGTATTTTCTTTTTTATATTAAATGTTTGCCTATAACTTAGTGGATAGCATATGGGAGGTTCTTATAACCTCCACAAGCTGAATTGAATTTTTATATTCTTTTTCTCGTCCCTCTGACCACAGAATAGTGTCAGTTAGTTAGTGACCTGCCTTGCTGTAGGTAAGGCATGGATGGCACACGGTTTCAAACCGGGCCTTAACGTGCTCATTTGTATGTGCAGAGTCGTACGTTTCGAACGTACTGAATGTGAAGTAAAGCACAGAGAAATAACTCATCCTTAATTATACTATAGAACCAATTGAAGGTTAACAAGAAGCATTTTTCATTTTTTTTGGCCTTTTCTGTATTCTTGTGTGGACAGTTTGCTTTGAATTTTCACAAAACATTTTTAAAACGAACCTTTTTTGTTTTTTGGACTAAGAGATTTCCTTTGGTACGCGTTTGGCCCATGCCTGATCCTGCCTTACTTACCAGTAGCTACACCGCAGAAACAGTTGCACCACAACAGTCCCAGTTCAACTAAAGTGCTTTTAATTCAAACAACACCTTCATACGGGCCTCTCTTTTTTTGTTCACAACTCTTTCTCTTCTTCTTCTTCTTTTTCTTTCTTTTTCTCCACCTCCACACCGACTCTATCTCTCTCTGTCTGAGTCGAGTGGATGGCTCACTTTTAACTTCGGATCTGGAAGTACTTCCTGTGTTTAATCTATTGCACTTCCGGGTCAGGCCAGGACAACCACGGTTCTTGTAATATCCATATCCAAGAACTCCCCCTCCACTCCATTGGACCCACAGAACCCTAAAAGGGCTGGCACATGGGACCACATCTCCCATGTTGCCCTGCAGGTGATCATACTGGGTCTTACCAGATGGGATGCTCCCACCCAGTGTAGTTTGCTGTTCCCATAGCAGACAGTAGACCAGTGTGCTGACCCCTTCCAGGTTCCCAAGTCCATCCCAGATGCCGCTCAGCGGTTGATAGGACGTCACTTCTGATGTAGCCGCTGTCACCACCATGTCCTGGGATGAATAGAAGACATCACACCCTTCCTGGCCTTCTGTTTTCAAGGCCTCCTGGCCAGATAAGGGAGCAGCGTCCATACTGGCTTGGTTTGTCCGTCACAGGAGGCAGTTCATTCCCACTCACACCCACATTTCAGGTCAATTTAGTGTCATCAATGAAAAGCAGCATGACACTAAAAGCTTATATATTCATTCTTTGTTAAATAACCTGGGTGGCACAATAACTAATTAGGCTGCTGCACACTTCCGAGATTTGGGGTTCAAGTCTCCACCAGGTTGGTGTCCCTGAATTCGCTTCCTGCGCTTGAGTGGGTTTCCTCCAAGTACTCTCATTTCTTTCAAAAGACTTGGCATTCTGTTCAATTTAGACTCAGTACACTCTCAAAAATAAAGGTGCCAGAACGGATGCCATAGAGGAACCATTTTTAGTTCCTAAAAGACCCATCTACAGGAAGGTTCCAGAAAGAACCTCCCATACCAGGCTCCATACAGTGAATAACTAGGAATAGACGGTAACCAATTTGTGAAATATTAATGGCTCGTGATCTTCAAAGGACTCTTGCTGTATATGTCCAGTAACGCAGGCCAAGCCCAGTTGGTGTCCTGCAGCCCTTGGGGGTTTCTGATTTGTTATACTTTGCTAATCCCCGAGGGGAATTGTCTTTCTGCATGACCTTTGAGGCCAGAGCAGAGGGTCAGCCATTGTACTGCATCCCTGGAGCAATTTTCAGGTTAAGGGTCTTGATCAAGGGCCCAATGGAGTAGGATCCGTTCTAGCAGTAGCGGGATTTGAACTGGCAGCCTTCCTGATGCCAGCACAGATCGTTAGCCACAGAGGCACCACTCACCTTAGCAGGTGCAACGTTCCTGGCGGTATTGCAATACCAGGTCAAAGCATGAAGCAAGCCCCTTGTAGTGGATGGAATACATGGGCTGACGTCCCAGACAGGGTCAAGCAGGGATTCTTACCCGGTTCGGAGGCCAGTGTAATGGAGACGTTGCCTGGTGACTATTTTCTTCCCCGATACACTACATGGCAGCATCCCTTGACTTCAGTACCCATTCCGATACCCACAAGGTATACTGGGAACTGAAGTCCCAGAGTACAGCCCTGTTGGGTTCCGTGGGTGCCACCAGGGGGTGCTGCACAGGGTTTATAATCCCAACTTTGTGGGACTTCCACCTAACCTGGAAGTGCTTCCAATGGACCATGTCCTGGCACCGGAAGTACTCTTGGATCTGAGATAACAGGAGCCACTCCGCCTCAGCTCAGGGAGTCAGAGTCGGGGGAGGCACTGGGTGACACTCATCAGGACGACGGAAGGAGGACGTCATCTTTTTGTGGTGGAGTGTTTTGGCTAGTGTTTGTATTTGAAAGTGTTGGTCGAAAATAGAGACACTATATTTGAGCCCAGCATTGTGATTGGTGACATTGTGTCTGTGGTTTGGGACTCACTGGCGCCCCCTTGTGGTTACACCCTATTTTATCTCCTTGTTCCAAAAAATCAATGTAATACATGTAGGGACGGATCAGATATTACACTGATAAGATCAGATATTACATTTGATCTTAGCCAAAAAGATTTTTAACTTTACCAACTTTATATGCAAAGAGCTCGTTCCAGAATGAAATGGTGCTTGGTCAAGCAATGGAGCTACGAGGAACAATACAACATAGCAAAGAAGTGTAAAATGCCATTAAAGAGCCAGTTCTTTTAAGAGTTTCCATCCATCCATTGTCCAACCCACTGTATCCTAACACAGGGTCATGGGGGTCTGCTGGAGCCAATCCCAGCCAACACAGGGCACAAGGCAGGAACAAATCCCTGGGCAGGGCGCCAGACCACCACAGGACTTTTTGACTCTTTTAGGGTAGATGTCGACTTTTGTCAACACAAGGGGTTGAGGGAGGATGTCAACTAAAGTCGATATCCAGGGGCAAAGGGTAATAAAAGCTGTAAACGTTGATCAAACTCACTGTTACATTATAGGTAGACCCTCTTTCTTAGGAGAACCGTTAGACTTATTGACTTGACTTTAAATCCCTACGTGGAGTAAATAGCATGGCAGCGACATCAGGTGAGAGACGGAAATGCACAGAGCGAAATACTCCGTGCGTGTCATTTATTTATTTATTCCATCCATTATCCAACCCGCTATATCCTAACTACAGGGTCACGGGGGTCTGCTGGAGTCAATCCCTGTCTTTGTCAGGGTTAGGGCAACTGTACCTGCCCCGGTGGTCCACAGTATCTATGCAGTATGTCGGTCAGTAAGTCAGTCAGTCATTTTCCAACCTGCTAAATCCTATCACAGGGTCAAGGACTTGCCAGCCTCACAGGGGTGAGGCAGAGTCGGGAGGAAGTGGACGAAGCTTGATGGGAGAAGAATGGAGGCGGAGAAAAGAAAGAAAGAAAGAAAGAAAGAAAGAAAGGACTGTGCTCTTGTTATGTGGACATTGCGCTGTTGTGGGGAGTGTAGGACGCACTTCCCCACCTATAAAGGTGTCCTGCCTGTCTTTGTCGGGGTTAGGGCAGCTGTACCTGCCCCGGTGGTCCACAGTATCTATGCAGTATGTCAGTCAGTAAGTCAGTCAGTCATTCTCCAACCTGCTAAATCCTATCACAGGGTCATGGGGTTCTACTGGAGCCAATCCCAGCCAGCACAGGGCACAAGGCAGGAACAAACCCTGGGCAGGGTGCCAGTCCACCGCTAGGCATCACCCACACACCAAGGATAATTTAGGATCGCCAATGCACCTAACCTGCATGTCTTTGGACTGTGGGAGGAAACCCAGACAGACACGGGGTCATTCATTCATTTATTTATTTATTTTTTGTGTATTTTTGCTGAATCGCGCTCTGGCTTATCGAACTCCGATTTTGATGCCAGTGATCAGGAGGTCAAAAATGAAAGTCAGGTACGTGCATCAGCTGATCAGTCCCCAGCTGATTGTAGTGCTGAACACCCTGAGAGGACCACACAGACCTGCTGTAGATCCATGTGAGGAAAGCTGGCTACTGGACTTCATCAAACGACACAGCGTGCTAGTGGACACTATGGATTATCAGCCACTTCAAGTTGTTGTTTTCTAGAAAATGAATTTCAGCTTATGCATGATGAGATAATCAGGTATGTAGTATGTATGTGAATTTACATACTGTAGAGGCTCATGGAACATAAAACTGTGACATTTTATGTTGGTTTATGTGTGAAACCACTGCTTTGAGTGCTTTTTAGAAAAGAAAGTTTTTTGGAAAATAATTCAGCCCTGGGACAAAAGAAAGAAAAAAATAATTAACCCTGAAAGAGTTAAGAGTTTGACCTGTGATAAGCTAATCTCCTGTTCTAGATTTGCGCCTGGAACGATCGCCATTACAGGTTCCATAAGTGGACAGAATGACATATTTTACGATCTTCTTAACATGTAATAGAACTGTTTTATCTTCCAACCATCCATCCATTTTCCAACCCGCTGAATCCGAACACAGGGTCACGGGGGTCTGCTGGAGCCAATCACAGCCAACATAGGGCACAAGGCAGGAACCAAACCTCGGGCAGGGTGCCAACCCACCGCCTGTTTTATCTTGGTTTAAGTAATATATATATATATTGCTCTACTTTCCCTTATTGTATTATTAATATGTAGCCTTAGAATGCCTAATCTCACAGACTTACCACTGTATATAACTTATCCTCACCTTCCCTTCTATATCTATAACCTCAGGCAATTAGATGTAGTAAAAAGACAAGCAGGAGTTAAGTTGCACATAAAATAATGTATTACTGATAATATTCATAAATAATAACCAAATGCAAAGTATATTTGAATATTGGCAACCATACAACCTGATTAAATGGTGATGTGTAATTCAGGTGGCACACAGACTTGTAGTTCCTTCAAATGTCTCTAGTTAAGGCATCATTGGTGCTCAGCTTTCAGCCACATGTCTGTTCAAAATGGCTGAAGCTGTGCTCTTGATTGTGTTGTCTTCAGTTCATGGTGTGATGGTCTTCATCAGTTGTTAACAAGAGAAAGATACTTCTGCATCATCACAGGTTAGCAAGACAGATGCTTCTTCATCATAAGTTGGTTAGAGAGAGAATGTGAGGTGAAGCACGTACATTTATAGATGTTCTCTCCAATTCCAAGAACCAATAGGACATCATGGCAGCAGTAGCTCAGTCGGTAGAGCGGGTTGTCCAGCAATCGGAGGGTCGCAGGTTCGATCCTGGCTCCCGGCATGAGAATGCAGCTGTTGTGTCCTTGGGCAAGACATGCCTGCTGGTGGTGGTCGGAAAGATTGGTGGCGCCAGTGTTCGGCAGCCTCGCCTCTGTCAGTGCGCCCCAGGGCAGCTGTGGCTACAAAGTAGCTTATCATCACCAGCGTGTGAATGGGTGAATGACTGTTGTGTTGTGATGTGCCTAGGGGGGTTCTTGAACTCTAGTAGGCGCTATATCAAATACAGGCCATTTACTAACATGGTACTTAAAGGCCTCTGAGACAAGCCAATTCCAAAACGCCATATCTCAGACCAATGGGTGAAACAGAACTTTTTAACACCTGAAGAAAAAAAAACATATGTTAAACATCCTGGCTTCCTTGCAGGGGTTGAAAGACTTTAGCAGAGAAAACACTCATCAAACTGGTTTAAGACACATCCCCCCCCCCAAATCATGTCGTAAAATTAACTACTTCTCACCAAAGTAACACTAAATTACATAAAGACATACAAAACATTTATCAAGTCATATGCAAAATCTCACATCACAACAAGAACAAACTCGATCAAAAACAAGCAAACAGGCTGCCCGTCTCCAGATAAACTTATTTTAAGCCAAGCAAGGACACCGCAGCTTATTTAGATTACGTCTACTGTATATTGAAAGTATTTATTTGGAATCTATTTAATCTTTATTGAACAAAAAATATCAAAACCGAAATGGAAAACTATTCTCTCCAGGCTTCCAGTGATACACCGCATTATTTCCGTCGTGTGTTACACTCTCTCCCCTGCTTGGAGATAAAGCCGAGCACATTTTTATCATCCCTCCCAAAACACAGGACCACAGCATCAACATGCAAGGTGTGAGTTTTCATGTAGATAGCCTCTTTTAGTAATAGAAAGAACAGAGATCGATAAAGCACAGAAGATGGTAACAGCTGTAAGCAGCCTTGTAGTGAGGCTGTAATCCTGATGAATAATGTTGCTGTCATAACAGCGGGGATAATTTAATGCTGACACTTAGCAAGCATGATAAATAGCTTGTCAGACATAGGCAGTGACAGAGTCAAGTGAAACTGCCCATGACAAGTTCTGAAATATTAATCTTCTACCAGACTGTGACTGTGCTGAAGGGGTGGCGGCGCGTCTAAGGCTCCGAAAGTCAGGTTCCCTTTGATTATAAATTACATATTTTAATACGATATATGCTTACAAATTGAACTAGTGTTGGGAAGAGCTCTATCTAAATATGAAAGTGCCTTCTGTGCTTACTGAAAAAGCTACGTGATCATTGCTTGAATTTGGTACTTTTAGTTAAATCTTTCGGAATCATTTACGGGAAGACATATACATTTATGTATGGCATCCTTTTTATTTATATTCATATATACTGTTTATATATGTGTGTGTGTGTTTGTGTGGGATCAAGACGTCTTATCCATCCAACCATTATCCAACCCGCTATATCTAAGCTACATGTTCACGGGGGTCTGCTGGAGCCAATCCCAACCAACATAGGGCACAAGGCAGGAAACAAACCCCGGGCTGGGCGCCAGCCCACCGCATCAAGACATTTTACATGATTGGTAATATTATACAGACACCTACTGTATAGGGCGGCACGGTGGTGCAGTGGTAGCAGTAAGGAGACCTGGATTCACTTTCTGAGTCCTCCCTGCGTGGAGTTTGTGTGTTCTCCCCATGTCTCTCTGGGTTTCCCATAGTCCAAAGACATGCAGGTTAGGTGCATCTTGGTGTGTGTGTGTGTGTCTAGCAGTGGACTGGCACCCAGTCTGGGGTTTGTTCCTGCCTTGTGCCCTGTGCTGGCTGGGATTGGCTCCAGCAGAACCCCATGACCCTGTGATAGGATTTAGCAGGTTGGAGAATGACTGACTGACATACTGCATAGATACTGTGGACCACCGGGGCAGGTACAGCTGCCCTAACCCCGACAAAGACAGGCAGGACACTAATTGCCACACAGCACACCTTTATAGGTGGGGAAGTGCATCCTACACTCCCCACAAGAGCGCAATGCCCACATAACAAAAGCACAGTCCTTTCTTTCTTTCTTTCTTTCTTTCTTTCTTTCTTTCTTTTCTCTGCCTCCATTCTTCTTCAATCAAGCTTCGTCCACTTCCTCCCGACTCTGCCTCGCCCCTGTGAGGCTGGCAAGTCCTTTTATATTGGCCAACCCGGAAGGGCTTCTGCTCTTAGGTTAGGTGAGAAACCTCATGCTGCATGGCTCTTCCACTACCACGGTACCCAACAGGGCTGAGATATAAAACTCCAAGTCCCATGGGAATCCAGGGCACCGCTGCAGTCCAGGGGAGCCAGCATTTAGCATTTTGGAGGAGGCAGTGTCCTAATGCGCCTGCATTCCCCTATCCTTCCGTTTCTTGGGTGTCCTGGCTGGGTTGGGCTGCCGGCCGTCTCTTACAATACACACACACATATATATATATATATATATATAGTAACAGATAGCAGGAATGAGCAGGTGTCCCAAACAGTATGGCAGGCCAGTGTTATTGAGGAATGGGGGAGACACTGAATTCAGGGCAGTGGCTCTCCCTGATACGCTAGATGGCAGCACACCCAAGCTAGGATACCTGCAAGTCAAAATAGGAGTTGTTGTTCCATAGGGCAGTCCGGTTGGCTTGCCCCATGGGGTCTGCCTGGGGGAGCTATTAGGAATCCCTACTTTCTAACACTTCCGATCAACCCCATAGTACTTCCGTTAGGCTATGCCTAGCACTAGACGTATTCCCAGGTCCAAGATAAAAGGAGCCACCTTCTTCCTTTTTGAACTCTCATCAGCTTTCAATACAGTTAACAGCTCTTTGCTTATCTCCTCCCTCGACAAACTTGGAATTCATGGTCCTGCTTTGGACCTGTTCAAGCCCTACCTTTCTGATTGACCCTTTATATCTCTTGGTCTAACTCCTAGTCTTCTCCATAGAAACTCTCCACAGGTGGGCTTTAGGTATCAGGGTTGGGTTCTCTCTTCCTTTCTCTACATTCACCCCTCATGCAGTGTTGTTTCTTCTCAATGGCTTCCTCTGCTACCTCAGTGCTGATGATGCACAGATATTCCTCTCATTTCTCACAAAAAATCCACAGGCTTCATCTCAGATCCTCAGCTGTCTCTCTGTCATATCATCCTGCACTGAATGCTCATCACCATAAACTTAACCTTTCAAAGTCAAACATCCTGTGCTCGCTTTCTGATTCTCTTTCCTCAGATTTGTCTCTAAGCGTTGCTTTTTGAAGACGTCACCCTTTCACCATCAGTCACAGTCAGAAATCTTGGCGTGACTCTGCACTCCTCAAATTCATTCATCTTCATTAACCCAATCAGAGAATTTGACCCTTCCTCCTATGCCACACAACCCCTTATTCAGGCACTGGTTCTATCTCGACTTGACTATAGCCACACTCTCCTTCCTGGCGGTCTTTCTTCAACCGATATCGAACTTCTCCAGCTCCTCCAGAATTAGTCTTCTCGACTGATGTTTTCTGTTCCTCGTGTCACTCCTACTGCTTCTCTACATCGACATCTCCACTGGCTTCCATTTGCTGTAAGGATCCAGTTCAAAACTCTGGTCTTGATCTATGGTTTCTCTTGGATGGTTCTACTCTTCAATATCTCCTGTCTTTAGTCTCTTCATATGTTCCTTCAAGAAGTCTCCGACCATCTCTGAGGGCTGACAGTTCCTCCTCTTGCCAGACATGCCAAGACTGAACAATGCTTCTCTGTTCTTGCTTCCAAACTGTGGAATGATCTCCCTTTGTCTATTTGAACTACTCACATTTAGGCGTCTTTTCGGAATGCACCTTTTCATGAAATATTTTGGAATTTCCTCCACAGGATAGCTGCTGTTGTACTGGCAAAGACTTTTCAGATACTGATGTGTGCCTTAGTCTAGTCACAAATATAATTATATAGTAGGAGTACGACTCCATCTTGCTTGGTTTTTATTTTCTCATATACAAAGTATAGGGAAAGTATTGGGATCGTCCAAAAATTTCATTTCGAGATTATTGATGAATCTCGATGTTTTAGACCTCCCTGACTTTCTTTTATATGAAATATAGGGAGAGAGTTGTAAGCGTACAAAAATTCCATTTCGAGATTTTGGTGAATCTCGATGTTTTAGACCTCCCTGACTTTCTTGTATACGAAGTATAGGGAAAGTATTGGAATCGTCCAAAAATTTCATTTCGAGATTTTGATGAATCTCGATGTTTTAGATCTCCCTGAGTGTGTCTGTGTGTGTGTGTGTGTGTAAACACAATAACTTGAGTATGCTTTCAGTTCAGTCAACCAAATTTTGCATACAAGATTTAGGTACAAAATGTAGATTTCTATCAACTTTTGGGGCTATTTCCGCAAACCGGAAGTGATACTTTACCTTTTATTCATGCAGCTGCAGAGTCCAATTTATTCACCTTTACTTCTATACTAATTGTTCCATATATTTTTAATTTGATTTGATTTGTTGTTGATGGTTCTTTAATGTACATAATATAAAAATATAATCATTGTCTCGCGGTTTACTCCTCAAATATCCATCCCCATATCTAAGTATACGAGAAAGCCTAGGGGAGACCTCTCTCAATTTTTTTATCTTCTTCGATGTCACTTTTGCAACTTTTAATTACAATACAATACAATACAATTTATTTTTGTGTAGCCCAAAATCACACAAGAAGTATCGCAATGAGCTTTAACAGGCCCTGCCTTTTGATAGGCCCGCCAGCCTTGATTCTCTTAGAAGACAAGGTAAAAATTCCCAAAAAAACCTTTGTAGGGAAAAAAAATGGAAGAAACCTTGGAAAAGGCAGTTCAAAGAGAGACCCGTTCCAAGGTTGGTTGGGCATGCAGTAGGTGTCAAAATAAAAGGGGGTCAATACAATACACAGAACAGAACACAAGTAATCCTCAATACAGTATAATAGTGCAATAGAAATATTACAAGTACAGAGCAGAATTCAACAGTAGACAATATCAAATAATAGGACTTTGTAAGGCTTTGTAAGTCACTTTGGGTAAAGCTACCTGCTAAATAAATTAATAAATAATAATAAATGTACAGTATACAAGTATGTGGCCTGTCACATGCCATGTAGGACATCATGGCAGGGCATTTTGTTAAAAAAAAAAAAAAAGCTTGATATAATGATTATCATAGTTTAGAACTGAACTTAATTTGCATATGAATTAAGTCATTTTAGTTCAATTAAATATAATCAAAACGCCATATATACTGATTTCTTAAATTAAATTAATTAAACATTCCAAAATTAAGCGGCTATTCATGGGGTGTCCTTCCTTTTATCTGTCAACCCCTCCATTCATTCATTAAATCATTTAATTCAAACTGAGGACTTCACTTTGTTAAAATCTGTCAAAATTGTAGTGGGTCTTGTTTGAGATTATTATATTAAATCTGAAAATGCCGATTTTTTTTTTATTTTTATTTGGAAAGATACACAAAGGACAGAATAAAATAAACAGACATTTGAAAGCATTGATTGAAATATGTATCTGTTTGTAAAGAGCCTTGCAAATATTTATTTGCCGGTATATTCAGGCTGCCGTTTCCACATGAATGGTTAGTTAGTATTCTGTTGTATTATGGAGACGTTCAAGACAGCAAAGTGTGAAGAATGCTGGGAGGATTGTTTTTATGAGATAATGCATTTATAGTTAGTACACGTTGAAATGATTTGACAAGGACAGCCTGCTTGTCCCTGGTTAGAAAGATTGGGACCTGTGAACGGAAGCTTAAATTGATTTGATTCCCAACTCCCTTATCTGAAATGTTTAGAAATAGGAGACTTTTTATGATTTATTACTTCAAAGCAATAAAGTCTCTTGTTGACAAAAGCTGAGGACTTGCTCACTTCTTATCCTGTGAAGCGTATCTTTTATACTTTGGAACAAGTCAGGAAAAAAGGTTTGGTATAAAGCGGGTGCAATTGGTTGGGAATTTATCCCCATGTTACAGTATGTCAAAAAGCATTTCTACTTCATTTCCTGAATACTCACTGCGTGTAGATTAATGAGCCATCACTGAGATACATTTTTACAGAGAGACTCAAAAAGTCTACCCATCCATCCATCCATCCATCCATCTGCTTTAATCCTGGCTTGTTCAGTGCACACCAGTCAGCCATAGCTGGCTACAGAGAGAGCCCCTCTCTGTTCAGTTACACATTCACTGCCACACACCATGGGAAACACTTTAGTTTAGGAATCCATTATAAGCATCTATTAACAGCCTCCATGTTGGAAAACATTGTGGCCAGGTGCAGGAATGACAGGTCGTGGAAGGATAAAAGTTGGGGTGGCACCCAGGTCATCCTGTTTAATCAAGCAAAAAAAGTTCAACAAAAGAAATGCCTCTTGGCGCTATGTTGCCAACCCTCAGGTGAAATACAAACAAATATATTCGGCTCTCTGCCACAGAAATGGGGGTCGTTCACTGGAGCTCCATACGAAAGGTTGCCCTGATCGTAAAAGACGCCTCCTTCCAGACAGCCAGACTGTTTATATCGCACTGATCGGAAGGGGCGGGGCTAAGTGACCTCACTGGGATGTTTCTCGTAGAGAAGGAGAAGAGAATGTTAATGCCAGTGCGCCTTTTGCCACCTGTGGGTTATCACATACTTCAGTCGAACCCGTGAGGAGATCCTTCGACGTGCATGCGTGACAATATATACTCAGCAAAAAAAGAAACGTCCCTTTTTCAGGACTGTGTATTTCAACAATAATGTTTTAAAAATCCAAATGACTTTACAGATCTTCATTGTAAAGGGTTTAAACAATGTTTTCCATGCATGTTCAATTAACCCTAATCAATTAATTAACATGCACCTTTGGAATGGTCGTTAAGACCTTAACAGCTTATAGAAAGTAGGCATTTAAGGTCACAGTTCTAAAAACGCAGGACACTAAAGAGACTTGTCTACCGACTGTGAAAAAACACCCAAAGAAAGATGCCCAGGGTCCCTGCTCATCTGGACGTGAACGTGCATTAGGCATGCTGCAGGGAGGCATGAGGACTGCTGATGTGGCTAGGGCAATAAATTGCCATGTCCGCACTGTGAGACGCCTAAGACAGCGCTACAGGGAGACAGGAAGGACAGCTGATCATCCTCGCAGTGGAAGAGCCCGGATCTCAATCCCATTGAGCATGTCTGGGACCTGTTGGATCGCAGGGTGAGGGCTAGGGCCATTCCCCCCAGAAATGTCCAGGAACTTGCAGGTGCCTTGGTGGAAGAGTGGGGTAACATCTCACAGCAAGAACTGACAAATCTGGTCCAGTCCATGAGGAGGAGATGCACTGCAGTACTTCAAGCAGCTGGTGGCCACACCACATACTGACTGGAACTTTTGATTTTGAGCCTCCCTTCATTCAGGGACACATTGTGAAACATTTTTAGTTTATGTCTTATGGTGTTGACTCTTTTAGTGTTCATACAAATATTTACACATTAAGTTTACTGAAAGTAAAAACAGCTGAAAGTCAGAGGACGTTTCTTTTTTTGCTGAGTATATATACTGCATATATGTTTATTTATGAGAGGCAGCTAATGGGCTTGAATAGTGACAATTCCATGTCTGACCAAGGGGTGGCGAGGTGCACCGACTTTTTCTCTCAATCCTTTGCAGACCATTCCCGGGAAATTCCACCGGGCTCCAGCGCCCGTGGTGATGTCACTTCCTGCCCAGACAATATCACTTTCCATTTCCACAGTGACATCATTTCCGGTTCCACCTTCCATGATGAAGTCATTTCCACTGCTGGCAGCCGTGATGACGTCACTTCCGGCCCAGCCCTCCATGATGATGTCACTTCCTATCCAGTCCTTTCAAGCTGCCATTTTTGCCAAATGTCATGAGTTCAGTTTTGGGCTCTGATTTGTGAACATCTCACAGTTATTGAACCCTTTTGCAGCCAGGGATAAATTATACAGTTGGCTGCCCCAAGCCTTTTTGATGACTTAGTGTCATTTTTGTTACTGTATATATATATACTCTCTCTCTCTTTTTATATATATAAAAAAGTTAAAGGAACATTTTGAAAACACATAAGATCTCAATGGGGAAAAACATCCTGCTGGCAATCTCTACTGATATGGACTGACATGGTAATGTGTTAGGAACAAAAGAATGGTACATCGTTTGATGGAAATGAAAATGATCAACCTACAGAGGGCTCAATTCCAAGACACGCCAAAAATCAAATGGTTAAAATGATGTGGCAGGGAGGGGAGTCCATTTTGCCAAAATTTCCTTGCAGTAATTCCAAATCGTACTCAGTGGTTTTATATGGCCCCCACGTGCTTGTAAGCATGCCTGACAACGTCCTAATGAGATAACGGATGGTGTCCTCGGGGATCTCCTCCCAGATCTGGACCAGGACATCACTGAGTTCCTGGACAGTCCAGGCCCGTCGCGACAAGGCAGGCAAACCAAGCAATTGCTTGGGGCCCCGAGCTGGCCTGGGGCCCCAAGACAACGACTGGTTAAGAATAAAATGCAGCGACAAACTGTGTGAGCGCCCCATTGATAGTGAATGCAGTAAAGTGCAATGACACTGTTATCGGGATCCCCCTCAAGGGGGCCCCCCTCGCTGACAGCAGCCAGCCAACCACGCGATCTCTGCTGCCGGCAAAATACAAAACTTCCTCGGCAGTCATGAAGCGGAATTATGCTTCAGGAAGCCAAAAAAGAAAGAAGAGAAAGGAAGAGGAGGATAAGAAAAAACAAGACAGTGGTAAGTGATAAATTACACACATAAAATAGCTATACTTGTCTTGTACAAATGGTGCAATTTTGCAGCAGGTAGGCTAGCAGAAATATGTATGGCTATGCTGTGGTACCTTTGCGTGCATGCGTGCGTGTGGGGGGCCTCCATGTCCATTTTGCTTGGGGCCCCAAAATTCCTTCAAACGGCCCTGGGACAGTCTGAGGTGCAACCTGACGGCGTCGGATTGACTGAAACATAATGTCCCACCCAGAGGTGTTTGCTTGAATTGAGGTCAGGCGAGTTAGTGTGGGGGCCAGTCAATGGTATCAATTCCTTCATCCTTTCGCCACATCAGGCCGAGCATTGTCTTGCACCAGGAGGAACCCAGGACCCACTACACCAGCATAGGGTCTGATAATGGGTCCAAGGATTTCATCACGATACCTAATGGCAGTCCTGCGGTGTGTGACAGATAGGGGGCACTATTGCTCCCTTGAACCCCAGTCCAAGACTCCAGACACCAGATAAAAATCCAAATATTGACTTTATTTATTAACAACAGTGCACAAAGCACCCTCCTCTCCACAATACTCATAAATACACACAAAACAATACTCAATAAACTCTCCACCACTCCCAGATGCGTTGCCCTCCTACCACCCAGCTCAGCTTGCCATCTGGGAGCTCCCACAATCCTTTTATATTCCCTGACCCGGAAGCATTCCAATCCCCAGTCCAGGTGATCTCCTATCACTTCTGGGTCAGATAAAAGTCCTTTTCTTCACCCCGGAAGCACGTCATTCCCCTTGTCCATGTGACTCGGACATACTTACGGGGCGTAAGGTAAATAACCATCGTTCCTCTCAGCAGTGTCTCCTAGTGGCCCCCATGGTATCCAATAGGGCTGTGTATAATAATTCCAATGTCCATGATGCCCTGCTGGTCTTCGGGGGACCTCCATACTGCAGGGAGGACTCCTCCTGACGGCTTGGGGGTATTGGCCGGGATTAAAGGCTCAAAGGCTCATTGTTGCCCCTCTTTTACTATATATATATATATATATATATATATATATATATATATATATATATATATATATATATATATA
>NC_053168.1:134743722-134848722 GCF_016835505.1 Polypterus senegalus
GCTGTTAGCATACTGCCTGGGGACTGATCCTAGATGGGGATAACGGCTGATATCTGTAAAGTACAGCATGTGCAAGGCAGGCTGTTACCAGGTGGTAATGTGAGCTAATAGGAGACAGGTCAAGAACGTCAGCTGTTAATACAACTTTACTAGTGGTCTAATGCTGTGTACATAGGAAAGCGATTCTTGTTAAATGCAAAGTGCCAGTGCAAGGCGAAATTCCTCCATTTAAACCGACTGGCTGCAGATGACACTTTACCTGGCAGGTAACCGCATACATGCAACAAGCTTGAAATATGAGGTACAGTATGGAGTGGGAGCTGTGAGGAGGCTTATCCCAGACGGACGTCAAGGCTACTGACAGCTTCAATTGCTCGTCTAGATGGTGTATGGGGAAGTCGTGCATGATCAGCTTAACAAAAAAAAAATAAAATAAAACACACACACACACACACACTCTTTTTGGGCATGGATGTTTTAAACGTATTTACTTCTATATAAATTAAATGTCTGTCTAACGGTTTCAGTAATTAATGTTTATTAACCAAGAATTGAAATACAGTAAGTGAGTTTGAGAATGTCTTGATATGCTGTACACGGGCTTTAATATTTTATTTATTTGTGATATATATATATATATATATATATATATATATATATATATATATATATAGTGTTTGTGTATATACAATGCTTATAGTATATACAGATATCTGTCAATTTGTATGGTGGTGCAGTGGTTAGCGCTACGGCCTCATCGATCCAGCATTTCGGGTCTGAACGTCACATCTTTTGCTATCTTTCTGAAATCGGCACAGTTTCCCCATGTCTTCGTGGTTTTCCACTGGGTTTTCTGTTTTTGCTTCCATATTCACAGAGACTTGTGTGTTAGGTTTATTGGAGACTGGCTTCTTTAAGGGAATCTGAGTGTAGGTGTGTATGTGTGTGTGTCAGTGGGTCCTGCGATATCCTTGGTGCTCTTTCCTGCCTTCTGTCCAGTCTCCAGGCTCCAGGCCTACGACCCGGAACTGGATTTACTGTGTGTGAGAATGGTAGGCTTTAAATCTGTGCTGTGTATATACACAGTCCCATGTAGGAAAAGTGTTGTCATTTCTACTTGGTGTGAGCAAAATGTAGGCGAGTACTCGTGAATGAAAGTCTGCAATGTGCACTGGAATCACATGGTGTGAATTGTTTGATTTGTAGTTTTAAACTGTAGAGCAGAGGGGCGAATCAAAGAAAAATGTGCCTTTGTCCCAACAAGTATGGAGGGAGGGCACTGTACTGTACTATATATATATATATACACATACATATGCAGTACTATATGAATGGACACGCACATTTTGCTTGCTTGTAATGTATTTTACTACAGTACTGTAAATGCAACTAAAATTGACAGAAAATTCATTTTTGTATCCTTTGGAAGGTCCTGTGGAAGGTCAATGTCCACATTTTTATACTCACTCCCTCTTGAGCTCCAAGCCTTAAAGTAAGATGTGCACTTTTCATATGCATTCCTAAAACTTAATAAGTACCTGTCCATAACTATTTTTATATCTGTCACATAGTATGGCTTTGCAGCTATAGAAGTGGTCTTTAAAATTTAAAGGATACAAAATAGATCTCACTTCTAACACACTGTGTGAGTGACATGCTTAATCCATGTGCGCTAATATTGTATAATAACAAATGTAGACAACTGTACTGTATAAGTTTGTAATTGCAAAGCACCTTAAAATGCTAATCAAACTAGTACAAATTTTGTTTAACATTTTGTGGATAGATAGATGGACACAGACAGACAGACAGACAGACAGATAGATAGATAGATAGATAGATAGATAGATAGATAGATAGATAGATAGATAGATAAGAAAGGCACTATACGATAGATAGATAGATAGATAGATATGCCAGGTTTAATTTCCCTTTTTCTCTTTGTTAAACCCTTTACCCTTTCAATTAGTGTTGTATAGCCATTCTATCTATCTATCTATCTATCTATCTATCTATCTATCTATCTATCTATCTATCTATCTATCTATCTATCTATCTTCTGTATGTGAATTAAATCATTTGCAAATTTTTTAAAGCTTTTTGCATGCTCTGGATATTATTTAATGTACTGTAAAGGATGTGTCATAATGATTTTTGAACACCTTTTAAAATATGCACTACTTCCCATTCCTTCATGTTTCTCTGATATTTAGCAGAGGTGAACAAATGCAGTATTTCTAGAACTGTAAAAATACACAAACACACAAAGAGAAAGTGCATTATGAAGAATTCAAACTAGAAGATACATTACATTTTATGAATAGTATGAATGTATTTACCTTGTCTCTTGTTATAAGGATTTTTTAAGTAGGAATCCATCAAACAGATTTTTATTATTATATGTATTATAAATAAAGTATCACTAAGAATCAACTGCTCTGCTACCTGAAGTATAAGCTAATGTAATATTTAGTTCATACAGTGTAAATTTCAACTATAACACATTACAATTAAAATATTAATTATATGCCAGACAATTAATATGCATGCCTCCTATTCTGTCAGACAAGTTATAATTTTCCATGAGTTAATAGCTAATAGAAAAAAAATACTATTTAATAACAAAATGATTGAAAAAAGAGCCACTGAAACTCTTGATGGGCTGAATTGTTTCCTCTTGTTTGTCAAACTTTTTATGTGTAAATGTATGTCTGCCACTCAAATAAATATCCTATTGATATAATGATAAAAGGATCATTCTCAAGGGCACATAGAGTGTAAACACAGTATAGTGCTGAATATTTCACAGTCTATAGCATAAGATACACTGGTACAAAGTATTGACAGCTGCCTGCTGCAAGTTAGACATTCATATGTTGCATATGTATACTGTTAGGATAGATAGATAGATAGATAGATAGATAGATAGATAGATAGATAGATAGATAGATAGATAGATACTCTTCACCTCAAGTGAAACTCACATATACATTGCTCTATGTGTGTATACAGTATTATTTATCTATCTATCTATCTATCTATCTATCTATCTATCTATCTATCTATCTATCTATCTATCTATCATATAGTGCTTTTCATATCTATCTATCTATCTATCTATCTATCTATCTATCTATCTATCTATCTATCTATCTATCTATCTATCTATCTATCTATCTATCTATCTATGTCTGTTTGGTTTTTATTTTCTTTCTTTCTTTTTTCTTTTTTTTGTATAGCTTTCTGAATTATGTACATCAATCCTTAAAACCCCTTTCTTGTTGTGCCAACAGGTCAGCACGGCCCACTTGAATGGCACGTCCGACCTCCCCGCAGCTCGTATGAGTTCAGGTTTATAGGGAAGCCCGGCATTCCGATCCAAATTAGAATATTCCCCGATAACTAACTTCCTTCTAAGCCGTTTTATTTTTCCACAGCGGCAAGCATCAGCAAAGGTCAGAAAGCTCATTTTCTCTCAGTCTCAAATAATAACACTGATCCGAGTGCAGTGCTGTTAAATATAAATATCCGCAATACGTTTTGCATAAATGTACAGCGACATGTGAATTAAGATGCAATTATCTACCATTTGCTGAGTAAAGAGATGGCATATTTGCTATGTCAAGCCTCAGACCCCTAGAGATAAAAAAACACCTTCACACTGAATTATCTGAATGTAACATTTATATTCTTGCAATTATTTCAATTCACCATTTAGCGGACAGAGCTAGGCGAATTACTAAAGAGCGTCGGACACTTAATGCTTTGTCTTCGTGTTTTTAAAAGCTATTTTTACACGCTTTTTAAAAAAGAAGCGGTAAGATGTACATCCAGATCTTAGCGTTTTATTTTAGCGTTGTTTGTTTTATATGATTCTCATAACAAATCGAAGACGTGTGACGGCGCTCCGGTGACAGGCGCTATATAAAAGTGGGGGTGCGCCTGTCCCAAACTGGCCCAAACGTCGCCTCTTCTGCTCTCCTGTTGGCGTTTTCAGTCAGGTTTATATCGCTGGCACTGCTCTTAGGACCCGCTGAAAAGATTGTTAAAATTATATGATCCGGTGAGTTTTTACAGTGGTCACTCATGGATGAGGCATCTAAGCATTGTTACATATTTATGATTATTTAAATGTATACATATGTTGTTTAAAAGAGCCGAGGAGACGGCTGGTAAGCTTTTACTTAGTGCGATACTTCTACTCAGAATGACACTTCTTATCTTACAAATTCAATTTATTTTAAAAATATTACACAGTATTCCAGTTTTTTTTTTTTAGTAAGGGTTTCTCTACTGATTGTGAATGGTTCTATATAAAAACGACTAGTTTAAAATATTTAAAGTAGATTGCAATTGAAAAGTAGTAGTGGCTTCCGATAATATGTCTTGTGAAGTGCGCTATATAAAATAAACAATATTTACTGAATAATACGGTGTCAGAAAATATTTAGTTTTTTTTTTACTCCATAAAGTATGAATGATGTTGTTTATCCATGAAGTTTAGTAATGGAAACATTGCGAAACAGGACGTGAGTCACCTTTAACAAAGAAATTGTTTGATCATTCGTAATCCCTATAAAATAAATAAGGCAAATATGAGTAAAACAAGGAGATCGGCTTTATTTGCTTTATTAGTTGTATTATTTTAGGTGTGTTTTCACAATGAAGCGTTTGTTTATAATAACGCATTTCATACATTGTGTTTAGATATTAGAATAAAAATGGCATTCAACTTTAACTGCAATAAAATACAACGAAAAGAAGCTCAGCGGGCAGAGCGACAATCCAAGAACCGGTAGATGGCAGCAGAGACTCCTAGAAGAGCGTGCGCGCCCCTCGTCAAGTCTTCCCTAAGACCTCCTTAAAGTGCAATTGCAACGTACCATTGATAAAATCGCGCTTCATTGCAAACAAGTTCCACGAAAAGGATCAGCATGTGAATAATGAAAAGTGACAGCTGTCATTGTTTCGAAGAAACCTCGTTTGGCTTGGGGGTTTAACACCCACAATTCTGCAAATGCGGTAGGTGTTCTCCTCGAATGCCCCGCAGCTTTATGCGAGGAACCTATGAGCACACTGTAGATCTCGCTTTCCGAAGATCTTGGGGATGGTTATAAAAAGTGATTCCGTAAGAGAAAAAAACTTTTTTTTTCTGCTCCCATTTTGCAATTACTTGATCGTTCACCAAGGCGAGAATGACAGTGTCATTTAATTCTATGCATCGCTCATAGCTTATAATGAAGTACGCCAATGGGACTTCAACACGCGCGCTCTTTTTCGTGCGTTACGCTGATTTCTTTCTGCCGTTTGATTTAGATTTTAAGCGTATGGATTATTATTATTAAGTTTTTTATATCTATTTTATAATAAGATTTAGGACGTATCTTGTTTTCATTATAGCAATTTTTCCAATTCATGCATTTACAGGTTTTTTATTCATGATTTATAAATATCGAATTTGTAAGTACTACAATACAAGCTTTTGTTTCTTATCATAGACATCGGTCATAAATTGGACTGAGTATGACATGTTATGCTATAACTTTCATCCTAAATTTCCATCGTTTTCTAAACGCTTATCCCGTTCAGGGTCGTGGAGAGCCACACCCGGCAGCGTTGAGTCGCAGGCAGGAAACAACGCAGAAAGGGGCGCCCGTCACCAGCAGGGCACGCACTGCCAATTAATATTCACCTTTCGCTGTTGTAAGTTTAACAGATACATAATCCACAAATGCATATTTCTGAGCAAACCCCACATTATTCCTACTATAGGACACCAATTTTGTTCACCTCATTATTTGTATTATTATTGCACCGCCCACGGGAGAAATGAAAAATATTTTGTGCAAACGGAGTTCAGTTGCACTTTAGATCATTGCAGATTTCTTTGTTTTCTTATCTTCTTTTTTATTCATGATTGAATTGAAAGCAGAATTAATTATCACTAAGATTCTTCAGTAACTGTTTTAAAAAATCAGAATACAATCAGTGTTAAACATACTTTATTTATAATGAGTAATTCATATTTTCTTTATAATTTTCCTTTTTGTTCATTTCAGCAAGAGGCAGTTGTACAGATACTTGTACTGCTTGTCTTATCAGGTATAAAACACATCAATTAGAGTTTCAAACATTTTTGCAGCTGTTTCTATTTTGTTATATTTCATTATAAGCATAATTTGTTCTAAAACACATAATCTGAGATGTCAATTAAAGTATCACTTCTATGCTTTAACCAACACTCTTATGATAAAATAACATTTCTGTAATGGCATTCTCCTGCGTTTCATGGTTTCACAAGGATCCTAACATGTGGACAAAATAGGAATCTTTAAAGTGTAGTAGGCAGGATAAGATTAAGAAAACCCAAACTTAGCCTGTGTTATTATTGTATGCAGTAAGTCCTTTCAAAAATCAGGAAGCCATTGGAGTTCCACAAATCTGCCATCAACTATTCACATTTGTTTGTAGAATTTGATAAGGAACCAAAGATTCTTTCTGGAACCTTCATTTGGGGGAGGGGGGAGGGAGTTCTTTAGGAAAACAAAACTGGCACCATGACACTGCTTTGAAGAACCACTTGGGCACCTTAATTTTAAAAAATGTACTGCAAAATATTTAGATATAGAGACATGAAATATTATCAAATATATCATATTATTTTAAAAAAATTAGCTTATGCAAATTAATCATCTTACAGCTGAAAACTGGAATGTCTGACGCAAGCAGTCATTTAAGAAAAATAATTTCATATTTTATTGATGACTTCAAGTTATTAATTTTCTAATATTAATTACTGAGTGACTACTGAATTATTCATTTAGACAATAAAACATTTAATGCATGAAGGAAAAGGAGAATAAACCCAAAAACGGAGGAAACTGCACAGAGTTATAATATCGATATATTTTTTAAATTGTCTATAATTTTAAACATAATCTTAGCATTCTTTTTCACTTTTCCCCGACATCTGTATTTTCATAATATGAGAATTTCAGGCATCACTTCAACACTGTAGAGCCTCTGTAAAACACTAGTGCAGTAGTTTCAATGCTTGTTTTTAATTATTATTTACAATTTGCAAGCCCCTGTACCCTGACAAGACAGTAGACATTAGGGTGGTTCTTCTTCTTATTATTATTTGTTATTATCAATAATAATAAGAATAATAATACAATGACCACTACTAACACTACTACTACTAAAAATAATAATAATCATAATAATAATAATATGACTACTATTACTACTACTAATAATAATAATAAGAAGAAGAATAAAATGACTAGTACTACTTATAATAATAAGAAGAACAAGAATAATAAGAATAATAAAATGACTACTACTACTACTACTACCACTACTACTACTACTACTAATAACAATAATAATAATAATAATAATAATACTGTGACTACTACTACTACTAATAATAAAAATAATAATAATAATAATATGACTACTACTAATATTAATAATAATAATGAAAAGAATATAAATATTACTATACTACTATTACTACTAATAATAATAATATGACAACTACTACTAATAATAATATGACTACTACTACTAATAATAATAATATGACTACTACTACTACTAATTAGAATAATAATGATAATAATATGACAACTACTACTACTACTAATAATAATATTAATAATATGATGACTACTACTAATAATAATAATTTATTTTTTGCTTTAATGTATGTAAATTAGGCTCCTGAATAATTCAAATAGCTCTTTTTGCATAAACAATCTTAAAAGCCATGTGTCTGTTATCACAAGAATCAGATCATTTTTCATAGATTTGTAAACTTTTTGAGTATTGTTTGTCATATTTCTAAAGGGTTTGTGTTGAAAAGACCACAGTAAAAGAGATTTGTGCACAATTTATTGGTCCGAAATTCAACCACCAAAAATAAAACAGAGTATTACACGTATTGTTTTCAGAGATGAATATAAACTGTAGTGTTGTGTTAATTATAAAAGATAGGAAGTGTAATTTTAACCTTCAATATAAACATAAAGAGCTCACTTCCCAGACATTCTGAGCACCTCCTCCTTAATCTCCAAACCATGTAGAAAGTGATCCACGGTGACATTTTATTAAATACGTTTGCATTTTGAAACCTTTCCATTACACAGATTTTAAGGTAGTTTCTAGTTCTTTGACACTGTACTGTAGTTGTTAACTTGAAGTTCGCTGTTATTAGATTTGCTTCCAGAATTCTGTTGAACATATGACACGTACTGTTGAAGTGTTTATTTTTAATGAAGCATTTTCCTTTAATTTAGAGGTGGCAGTGTCCAGTTGTCTAAGTTGCTGTCTTACTGGTGCCATTGGCATTACAATCCCAGTACTCTTGCAGTCCTAAGGACACTTGAGCTTTGATTGGGGAGGTGGACGCTGCTTTAAACAGCTTGTGCTTGTCTTGTGAATACGTTGGAGATTTTCTTCCTTTTCCTCGTGTGTGATCTCCATCAGGCAGATGTAAGATATCAGCTGGGAGTCATTACAGAATTCAGCAGCACCTACTATAACAGTAAGGCCGCCCCTCAGCGGTGTGTATTTTATGAGGGCTTTGCTAATACAAAGAATGGGATGAAATGTTAAGTTACTAAACAGAAGTGACAAAGGCTGCTTATTATCTACAGCAAAGCACTTTAAAAATGTACTCCCTTGTACAGTAAGTCTGGTGTTAGTATATGTGATGTGGAAGATGTCACAATGGATGAAGAGCTTCACTGTCATTGACAGTCATGTGTGTGTTTTTTATATTTTTTACTGCTGCATGACACAGCTACTCAAAACTCATCCAATCTGTATCAATACCAATTTAGTAATATCAATATTAATCTGTCTCCCAGCGGATCAGCTTTCTCTGGCAGGGTCTGTCATCTGCTTTAAAACTCTCCAGGCCTTTAACGTAGGTGTCAATAAGGCTGACCACTGTTCTGGGAGTATTGACAGTTATTAAAAATGACCTTGATGTAATTTCATGCTCGTCAAAACACAGGCCATATGCTAAGGATTATGAAAAAGCCCAGTCGAGCAGAGTAACATGGAGCTCTGGGGTCTGCTTGTGGGAAGATTATTGGCTTTCTTTTTATGCAGGAAAACTGGAGCTGCCCTCTTGTTCAGGCAACCTGCATGCTAACAGGAGTAATTGGATCAATTTAGTGCTCAGAGGCACGTCTTCAAGAACTGTCATAGCTTGTCATCATAATGGTTAATGTGCTGTAAAATATCACAGCCACCCCGAGGAGTTCTGACCGCGTACTGCACTGCTAACGAACTGGGCGCTCGTGCCTGCCTTGTCCTTTCTGTATACTGCATATTGTACAATCTCTGTCCGGCACATGATTACTTATTCTCTGGCAGATATCTCTACCCACTTTTGGTACATTCCTTTCTTTTTTATTTTCAATTGCAGCACAGGCAGGTGAAGTGAGTGGCACTTGGACACATAGTGTCACTGGCAGGACCTCTGGGTTTGAAGTAGGAGGAGAAGGAGGATTACAGCATACCCAGCATACCACCTTATCTATCTATCTATCTATCTATCTATCTATCTATCTATCTATCTATCTATCTATCTATCTATCTATCTATCTATCTATCTATCTATCTATCTATCTAATCTATCTATCTGTCATATATAGTGCCTTTCGCAATTATGTACTTGTGTTATATAGTGCCTTTCTTATCTATCTATCTATCTATCTATCTATCTATCTATCTATCTATCTATCTATCTATCATATATAGTGCCTTTCGCAATTATGTACTTGTGTTATATAGTGCCTTTCTTATCTATCTATCTATCTATCTATCTATCTATCTATCTATCTATCTATCTATCTATCTATCTATCTATCTATCTATCTATCTATCTATCTATCTAAATTTAAATTTAAATCTAAAAAACACCAACATGACGCCCTGGACTGAAAAATTAAATGTAAAGTCAGAGGTCAGGCCAGCATGGAGAGAATAAGAGAGCAGGCGACTTACAATGGAGGATCGTACACGGGGTCATCGCAACTAATGTGTTCCTAAGTAAACTTCAGAGTGATGTGAGCGATAAATGTGCCTTCTGTGGGGAGAGAGAGACTGTTTATCATTTATTCTTGTATTGTATGAGACTGCAAACTCTGTTTGTGTACTTTCAGAAAATATGTGAAAAATTTACTGTTTCTTTTGATGATCAGAGATTTATTTGGGGCATAAAGTATAACAAAACATCAAAACCAAAAGTTCAACTTTTAAATTACTTACTTGGGCAAGCAAAGTTAGCCGTTTTAAAAAGCCGTAATAATAAACAGAATGGTACGTTAGCAGATGATGTACTGTTTATTTTCAAATTTTATGTAATTTCAAGAATTAAGCTGGAATTTACGTATTATAAAACAATGTGCAATACTGAAGAATTTGAAAAAGTGTGGGGAGGGAAGGGGGTGCTGTGCTCTACTGAGGAGGGGCGACTAAAAATTAATTTGGAATAACAGAGAAGAGCTGGAGTGCGATTGTTTTATTAAATGTTTGAAGGATTATTAAAGAGTACTGAATACTTACTACAGACTTGTGTACTTGACTTAATGTGTGGGGTAGGAGGCGAGGAGGAGTAATGTCATTATTATTTGTATCGAGAAATTGTTATTTGTATTTATGTGTTCATGTCTTCTGTTATTGTGCAAAATAAAGTTTTTATTAAAAATTTAAAAAAACTATCTATCTAGGGCAGCACGGTGGCGCAGTGGTAGTGCTTCTGCCTCTCAGTTAGGAGACCTGGGTTCGCTTCCCGGGTCCTCCCTGCGTGGAGTTTGCATGTTCTCCCCGTGTCTGCGGCACTCCGGTTTCCTCCCACGGTCCAAAGACATGCAGATTAGGTGGATTGGCGACTCTAAATTGGCCCTTGTGTGTGTCCTGTTCTGGGTTGGCACCCTGCCTGGGATTGGTTCCTGCCTTGTGCCCTGTGTTGGCTGGGATTGGCTCCAGCAGACCCCCGTAATAAACATCCATTTATGTAATTTGTTCTATCATTTCAAACTTGGGGTTTCAGTATGTGCTCTGTGGTTGCTGGAAAGAACTGAAGGTCCACAAAAACAAAATGTTGGGGTGCCAACATGGTTGCCCCCATTTAATTATGATAACAGTCCAAACAAAACCATGTGCTTGAAGGTGCTAAACGAACAACGGACAGGGTCCGAGTCTGTGATAGTCACGGTTAGAGGAAGCTCCGTCCTGCAGTGCATTCACGTAACAAGTGATGCCCCCCATTCTGAGAGTTGAAGTGATGTGTGCTGTTGATTTTGTCTCAGAGATGTATGGTGGCTCAGTGGTTAGCACAGCTGCCTTACAGCTCAGGTCACATAATGGGTCCAGCATCGTTGTCAGACACTTTCTTAGCCCTTGGGGGTCAACTAGAATGCCATTGCACCATTATAATCCAGTCAAAACTAGTTTAGTTCCTTTTTACCCATTAACTTTAAAGCATTTCTCTGAACTTCTCGGTGAAGTTCCTGAACATGTCCTCAATTTCACCGAATTCTGCTGGGTTCTCTCATCATTAGTGAATAACCGAGTGAGTCCTGTGATGGACTGGGGACTCTTATGATTTGGTTTCCTTGTAAATTTCTTCCTTGTTTATTATAAAACTTTTTTGCAATTTCTTTTTTGCCCTTAGGCTTTTAATATGAGCTGAATCAGATTCTGCTCTTTAAAAATTAGTTTGAAATCTCTTTAAAGATGTTTGTTTGTTTTAACACTGTTTTGTTTCCTGGGGGTGCCACCATTTTGAATCTAACTTGTGTACGGTTGCTAACTGCATTTCTGTTATGTGTCAATGCAATTCTGCGTGTATTTTATGTTTACTTGTTGTTTTTTTGCCTGTGTATTATTATTTTTCATATTCTTATCTTATGTGTGTCGATTTGGATTGTTATTGGTTAATTATGTGCTGAAATTTAAATGTTCTTATGTTCCCTGTTTTTGTGGGTGTAGCCACTCTAATCCCCCAAAATAATATCCACAATCAGAATCCTTAAAGCAGAGCAAGAAATGATTAGAAATCCAATAAACCCAAGCAGGAAAGTCCACCAAAAACTAATGATTCCCCACTCCTGAGCCTTCTCCGCTCACTTAAATAGGCAGAGGGAAGGCTCAGGAGTGGGGAATCATTAGTTTTTGGTGGACTTTCCTGCTTGGGTTTATTGGATTTCTAATCATTTCTTGCTCTGCTTTAAGGATTCTGATTGTGGATATTATTTTGGGGCCTGTTTGCCGTGGACCGTCATCATAGACCAAATTTTTTTTTTGACATTTTCTGCCCTTTTGAGCTTTATTTTGTGTATTTTTGTTTTGCATTCTCCCCCCGCCATAACCTTTCATCTATGGAGGAGGAGCGAAAGCTTTAGATTTGTTAAAAAATGTGATCTCTGTATCTCGATATTTTAGGGTCCGCTGATACCGAAAACATTGCTATTTCAATGATGGATGTGTGTCTGTCTATGTGTCACAGTTTCTTGAGGAGGGTCTAGAGCTAAAACAGCTGGACGGAAAAATACCAAACTCAAAACTTAAGCCTATTTTGAGATGACGATGTGCTGATTAGTTTTTGTGTCAAATCGTGTAAGAGAAAGAGGAACTCTAGAGGGACCCTCAAATACCGTAATTCTGCAGTTAATTTTGACTTCTTCTCATCAGTTACTATCGCAATGACCTATTTTTTGATCCGTAAGACCAGCATCAGAGCGGTAAATAATTACTGATAAGTTAGAGCAGTGTTTTTCAACCAGGCCGAAAAAGTCCTAATGATATAGGATATACTGGTGGATAACTGGTTCCGTGAGCAAGATAATCACTCGCTCAGGGTTCCACTCCAGCGAAAAGGTTGAAAAACACTGAGTTAGAGAATAGTAACTTGGTTCATAGGGCGCAAGGCCTACTGATGCTCACGGCCAAATTTTTAAAATTTTTATTAATACAGGCAGAAGGTTTACAGTCACCCCTCCTCTTGTGGAGCTTTTTGAACATTTTGAGTTAATTCCATCTTCCTGTTATTAGGGTCTGCCTCAGCTCAGGCCAACAAGTAGCATTTGGGGTCTGACTGGGTTAAGGTCTGGGCAGACCAGCTGAGATCCTGGCCTGCCTTTGGTGGCACTTTTGCCATCTCAAAAGCTTCCTGACTATCACTGTGCTTGACAAGTGGAGGATACAGCAGACGATGTCACTGAATAGAGGGTACAGAGGTCAGGGGGGCTTCCTGATTAAGACTGAATAACAATACTCAACATGTGGTGTGCTTTGCCTTTTGTTCATTTTGACGTTTTCATACACATTTGTTTTCTGCTCTCCGCTTTTTCGATTTCTGGTTGGCCTTTGGCAAAAGAGAGGACCACCTTATGGTTATGAACTTTTGCTCGGTTTCCCATCTCTAGTTAAAAATATTTCTGCTTTTACTACTAGTAGCGTAACATTGAATCTGCCAGGGCTGGTTGGTGTTTTATGCCCAGTTTTGCCATGATCAGCTTCAGCTCTCTTTGATCCTGAATTGAGCTAAAAATGTTGGAGAATTTTATGTTATGTGAGTTATTTGCCTTTTTCTTTTGTCCTGAATAGAGTCATGGGGGGTGCTGGAGTCTATCCCATTTACCATAAGGCAGGAGCAAACTCTGGACAGGGCGCCAGTCCATTGTAGGGTGAACACACACACACACACACACCCTAACCTCACACTGGGGTCAACTTAGTGACGCCAATCCCCCTAACCTGCATGTCTTTGGACTGAGGGAGGAAATCCACGCAGACACGGGGAGAACATGCAAACTCCACATAAGGAGGACACGGGACACAAACCAAACAAAGGTCTCCTTTCTGTGAGGCTGCAGATCTACCACCATGCCACCCCTGTGTATTTGGCATTTGTCAATTTAATGGATTACTGTGGCATTTAAAATAACAACAGGACCACAATGGCAATAATACATTATTAGTGTTATTCATTCATTAACATATTCAAATGTTATGGTCATGAAAATTCAGTGCCCATTCTTGGCAGTTGTGGGGCCAGCCCCAGATGGAGCACCAGTCCATCCCAGGGCACAGTCCCACAAACACTTAACCTTTGAGATATGGGAGGACATCTGTGGTGCTGTGATAGGGCAGCACTGAATGCCATTCGTCTTATTTTCTTTTTGCGAGCCACTGTGATAAGGATGCTGTATAGCGCCCGGCCCGACACAGACTCACACTGAGGCATGTGTAAAAACACAAAGACTTTTATTTTTATTCACCTGTGGGGCACGTCTTCCTCGTGAACCTCACAGGCAATGCACAGTCCCAAAAGCACTTAACTCAACACAAACACTCTCCTGGCACCACCACTCCTCCCGTCTAGCTTCGTCCTCCACCTCCCAACTCTGGCTCCTCGAGTGGTGGCTGCAGGCCTCTTTTATAGTTTACATGGTGTGGTGCATACGTGGTCCACAGGGGCACAGGACTCCCAACTGCAGCACTCCCTGGCGGTGCCTGCGGGACCCAACAGAGCTGCACCCAACTCCAACTCCCGTAGAGCCCTGCGGAAACCCGAGGCACCTCTCCAACCCAGGGGGCCGGCCATCTAGCGTCCAGGGGGAGGTATTGCACCGTCCAGGGCTGAAGATACAGTGCAGGGGCATCCTGGCTGGGTATGGACGCCAGCCGCCTGCCACACCACATTACCTGTTGAACACACGTAATAGAATACATTTAAAAATATGTGTTATCATTTGCTCTACGCGCACCTTCAGCGCCTTTCCTCAGTACCTTCATGCGCCTGAACCTCTATTGCCCGGCGTTCTTGTAAAGCCTGCTTCTAAGATTCGGTCATTTCGAGTCGCCTTGATCGCTTCCTGTCTGATTTTATACTTGAAAAGTGACTCTGATGTGACTTAACGTTTTTGACTCTCAGGTCTTTAAAGTTGACTCTTAGCTTAGCTCCTATGCCATTACTCTTGCTTGTGTGTCTCACACTTGCACTTGCATTTCCTCTTTTGATTGTGTCATCAAAGCCAAACTGACCAATCAGATTGCTTAGAGGAACCAGATACACACACATAGACCTTAACATTGTGTTATATAACAGATTACAGAAAGTACTCACTCTCTCTCACACACACACACTTAGTCATACTAGGCCAGTTTAAATTTCCAATCAGCATAACCTGTACAATGATAATAATAACTGCTCAGTTGTTACACTGTTGAAAGCAATGAGGATAAATTAAGTTACACTGAATTTACAAGAAAATACAGATATATCCCATCAATCAAACCTTATCCACCTTAATAAAAGGGCACATGTCTCGGTGTGTGTCTTTTTAAAAGTAGTGCTAATGTCTCTGATGAGCCATCTCTTGGAATCACAAATGGAATGTGTTTTATTACTACAAATGTTTGTTAGGCACCATCTGTTGGAATGACAAATTCAATGCATTTTATTCTTACAAATGTTTGTGATGGGCAGCACAGTGGTGCTGTGGTAGCACTGCTGCCTCACAGTAAGGAGACCTGGGTTCGCTTCCCGGGTCCTCCATGCTTGGAGTTTGCTGTTCTCCCCGTGTCTGCGTGGGTTTCCTCCCACAGTCCAAAGACATGCAGTCTAGGTGCATTGGCGATCCTAAATTGTCCCTAGTGTGTGCTTGGGGTGTGTGTGTGCCCTGCGGTGGGCTGGCACCCTGCCCAGGATTTGTTCCTGCCTTGCGCCCAGAGTTCTGGATGGAATTGGATCCAGCAGACCCCCGTGACCCTTTGTTAAGATATAGTGGGTTGGATAATGGATGGATGGAAATGTTTGTGATGTACCATCTGTTGGAATGAAAAATGCAATGTGTTTTATTACTACAAATGTTTGTTATGCACCATCTGTTAGAATGAACAATGTAATTCATTTTATTACTACAAATATCTGTGATGCACCATCTGTTGGAATGATAACACCTGTTTGTTATGTGCTTTCTGTTAGAATGACAAATGCAATGTAATTTTTTTACTACAAGCATTACAAAATACATTCTAATAGATAGCCCTCAGAATGAATGTTTCCAGTGCACTATGATAATTACTTAGACTTTATCCCAATCTTAGATGGGTAGTACAGCCAGTATAATAATAAAAGACATAAGCAAAATATATGTAACTTTCAATTTACTGTGGTTTCAGCAGAAGAAAACACAGCCAACAGTGGGTCAGAACAACTACTTAAATGCAACAGAAAGATCTTCAAACTGAACCTCAAAGGCAGCACCACTTTTACAAACTTAAACTTTTGGAGCCATTAAAGCTCAAAAACCTTTCCAAAATTCTGAAAATAAAAATGAAAATCAAGCAACTGTATAACAGGAATAGCAATTAGTGATTGTTAGAAATCAGTTCTTCATAATGTTTAGTCAATCTTAGAAATCATTAGAAAAAAAAATCACTAAATATTAGAAGCAGGGCAAATTTTCAGTTAGTGATGTAACCTGGCATACAAAACTTGGAGAGTATTGTGAAAAAAAGCAATCAATCAATGAATCAACCAATACATAAATAAATAAATAAATTAATTAATTAAGCAATTTAGGAAGAGATACAAGTATTTTGCCTGGAAATAAACATTAATTAAAAAGACCAACTACACTATCGCCAGATAAATAATTAAAACATAATTCATGTTTGCTATTAAGGAAGTTTAAACATGAAACGTCTTTGTCTTTATCTGTTATGCCAGCTTATGTCATAACACAACAGAACTCTCAGTAGCCCTGCTTTATTGAGTTAATTCATCATCCTTTACTTAGTCTTTTATCCTGCACTCCTCCTCTTGATTAGAAGCTGCTCAAAAGTATTGCAGTGATTGCAGACGCGACTGTTACAACACTTCAGACTTGCAAGCTTCCAAGTTTTACTTTCTTGTGCTTTAACATTTTTATGGAGAGGTCAGTTTGTCAACATTTATTTTCAGAAAGATGCAACAAATACAGTTTCAAATATTTTTTATAATGTGAAATCTAGATAGATAGAATTTAATTTTAGTATAGATAGATAGATAGATAGATAGATAGATAGATAGAATTTAATTTTAGGATAGATAGATAGATAGATAGATAGATAGATAGATAGATAGATAGATAGATAGATAGATAGATAGATAGATAGAATTTAATTTTAGGATAGATAGATAGATAGATAGATAGATAGATAGATAGATAGATAGATAGATAGATAGATAGATAGATAGATAGATAGATAGATAGATAGATAGATATGAAAGATAGATAGATAGATAGATTAGGATAGATAGATAGATAGATAGATAGATAGATAGATAGATAGCATTTAATTTTAGGATAGATAGATAGATAGATAGATAGATAGATAGATAGATAGATAGATAGATAGATAGATAGATAGATAGATAGATATGAAAGACACTATATAATAGATAGAATTTAATTTTAGGATAGATAGATAGATAGATAGATAGATAGATAGATAGATAGATAGATAGAATTTAATTTTAGTATAAAGGGTGGTCCAGATCTAATTATGCAGATCCAGATCATCTGGATGACTTTGATTTATGCGGGGATGATTCCAATTCGGCGCAAAGACGATTCTTCATGTCGTCAGTTCACACACTTCTCAGTGGTCCGGGATTTTTCGGGTGATTTTCTATGTAATAAACTTAATATGTTATACGTAATGAAAATTTCATAATTAGATCTGGACCCCCCTATAGTAGGCAGGATTACATAGATAGATAGATAGATAGATAGATAGATAGATAGATAGATAGATAGATAGATAGATAGATAGATAGATATAATTTAATTTTAGTACAGTTGGCAGGATTAGATAGATAGACAAGGAGTCAACCCCTGGATAGGACATGGGGCTCACTCACCGATACTGGGCTAGGTCAGTGTCCATGTCAGTCTCAGGATTGGACATCAAACAACCCTCACATTGGGTTGAGTAGGCCGTGTAAATAAACAGATGAATGGGTTGTGGGAGTGAAGCCCACTGGTTACAGTGGTTATCTATACTCCCTCAACAGCCAAGGCCAGTTATATTTGATGTGGAGTTCTTCTAGTACCTCCATGGGTTTTCCTCCACAGCTCAGTGGTGTGCAGGTTATTGGTGTCTGTGCATCGACTAGGTCAATGGATACATCTTTGGGTGTAGAGGGGCAACCAGTAGTACCAGTGACAAATGTAATGCTGTTGTGTGAATAAGAGTAACATTTCTTACAATGTGCTAACTTAGCAGCTTTGTAATTGTGCTATCTTTATAAAAAATGAACTCAAACTAAATGCAAAGCACAAAAATGAGATGATGCACCCAAGATTACTAAACTTACAAAAATATGCATTTGGGGAGCTGAAATGGCAGTATTTTTGACTGAATTATGGGAGATGACCTGTATTATGATATTGGTGTCTATACAGTCATATGAAAAAGTTTGGGAACCCCTCTCAGCCTGCATAATAATTGACTCTGCTTTCAACAAAAAAGATAACAGTGGCATGTCTTTCATTTCCTAGGAACATTGGAGTACTGTTTTCTGAACAAAGATTTTTAGTGAAACAGAATGTAGTTGTATGAAATTAAATCAAATGTAAAAAACTGGCTGTGCACAAATGTGGGTCTCCTTGTAATTTTGCTGATTTAAATGCCTGTCACTGCCTGATTACTTGAAACACCAAATTGGTTAGATGAGCTTGTTAAGCCTTGAACTTCATAGACAGGAGTGTCCAATCATGAGTGGTCAAAAGTATTTAAGGTGGTCAGTTGTAAGTTGTGCTTCCCTTTGACTCTCCTCTGAAGAGTGACAGACAGCATGGGATCCTCAAAGCAACTCTCAAAAGATCTGAAAACAAAGATTGTCGAGTCTCCTGGTTTAGGGGAAGGCTACAAAAAGCCATCTCAGAGGTTTAAACTGTCAGTTTCAAGTGTAAGAAATGGAAACAGGAAATGGAAGGCCACAGGCACAGTTGTTGTTAAACCCAGCAGGTCTGGCAGGCCAAGAAAAATACAGGAGTGGCACATGGGCAGGATTGTGAGACAAGTTACAGACAACCACAGATCACCTCCAAAGACCTGCAAGAACATCTCGCTGCAGATGGTGTATCTGTACGTCGTTCCACAATTCAGAACATCTGTATGGCAGAATGAATGAGAAAGAAGCCCTTTCTGCACTCACGCCACAAACAGAGTCGCTTGTTGTATCAAATGCTCATTTAGACAAGCCAGATTCATTTTGGAACAAAGTGCTTTGGACTGATGAGATAGAAATGGAGTTATTTGGTTATAACAAAAAGCGCTTCGCATGGCGGAAGAAGAACACCGCATTCCAAGAAAAACACCTGCTACCTCCTGTCACATTTGGTGGAGGTTTCATCATGCTGTGGGGCTGTGTGGCTAGTTCAGGGGCTGGGGCCCTTGTTAAAGTTGAGGGTCAGATGAATTCAACCCAATATCAACAAATTCTTCAGGATAATGTTCAAGCATCAGTCATAAAGTAAAAATATGTATGCATATGGTTATATATATATATATATATATATATATATATATATATATATATATATATATATATATATATATATCTTATATATAACGTCTACGCGTGAAAGTGTGTCTGTCTATCAGTGTGAGGCTACAGCTTGAAGCTCACAGAGCCGGCATGGCGGCCCCATGTTAACGAGTCAGAAGAGGAAAGAAGGATGAGGCTAAAGCATGAAGCTGAAAGAAAGCGACTCTGTCGCCAAAGTGAAACTGCTGATGAAAATCAAACTCGCTTAGCTGCTAATAAACAAGTGAGGCGATCACATCGGCAAAACAAAACCTCAGATGAGAGAGAAACTCGCTTAGCCGCTGATAGACAACGGGGGGCGAGCACATTGGCAAAACAAAACCACCGACTCTGCCTTTCAATTTTCTTCTGAAGATTTCAATAGTTTCAAGGAGCGTGGTCTTTTAACAGCACAAGCTTACACAGCTATACACACACACACACACACATATATATATATATATATATATACTAAGGGGCTTTGCCCCCTGCTCGCGCCACTCGCCAGCCCATGTACTATGCACCTGCCACTTCGTGTCTCTGCTGCTCGTGTTGTGAAGAGGGGGCTGAATGCACCCCAAGGAGATGCGGTTGCTCCTCCAAACCCCCTCTTAAACGGTGATACAATGGGAAACATAGACAGTTTATTTTTTTTACCTCCTCTTTGCGCAATCAGTTTCTGGCTTGCTGCTGCTCCTGCGGGCCATGTCGTGTGATCTTCATCTCGTGCGGTGCTTCAAACATTTAAAAGCCTGTACAGCAGCTGTCCTTTTGTCTCACTGCCTCGTCTCTGAGAAAAAAAAAAAATAAAAAATTGTATATTTCTCAGAACATTTCCAAAATGTAATCATGTAATCACACTCAAAATACTCTCCCCGAGATGCAATACACTTGTCTCACCACTTTTTCTGTTGTTCAAAACTGTGCAGAAACTTGCAAAGTGATAGCCTTCAGTGCCTTTGTTTGTTTCTTGACTCCCTCTCTATCCTGACAAAACTTTCCTTTAAAGTCCCTCTTCATTCTTGGAAAGAAGGAAAAATCACAGGGTGTAAAGTCCAGTAAGTGGGTTTTGGACCATTGTCATCCCGTTTTTTGTAAGACACTACAGTGTTGTGTTGTTGTGATGCAGACACCAAATTAAGGATATATTGAACAATTATTATAAAAGTAAAGTTGAATAAATCGGACTCTGCAGCTGCGTGAATAAAGAATTTGATACGATACTTTTATTTTGGCAGGTAAATTAACACTTTCAGTAAGCGGAAGTCGATCAAAAGTTGCAAGAGACTTTAGTAATGTGTGTCATGTAATGCTATTACACTAAATTTTGTTTACATAAAGCAAAAACGTTCACAAACATGTATGTATTACCATTGGAACGTCAAACGGAAAATTGCAAATATCTCGAAAACCGGTTGTTTTTCGACAAAAGCGTACTTAGGTTATCGTGTTTACATACACACACACAGACATAATTCTAAAAATGGTATTTTCGGACACAGGGAGGTCTAAAACCTTGAGATTCATCAAAATCTCGAAATGGAATTTTTGGAGGATGTCAATACTTTCCCTATACTTCGTGTATACAAGAAAGTCAGGGAGGTCTAAAACCTTGAGATTCATCAAAATCTCGAAATGGAATTTTTCGTCAATTCCAATACTTTCCTTATCCTTCATATACAAGAAAATCAGGGAGGTCTGAAACATTGAGATTCATCAAAATCTTAAAATTGAATTTTTAGTCAATTCCAATACTTTCCTTATCTTTCATATACAAGAAAATCAGGGAGGTCTAAAACATTGAGATTCATCAAAATCTTGAAATTTAATTTTTCGATAATGTCAATACTTTCCCTATACTTCGTGTATACAAGAAAGTCAGGGAGGTCTAAAACCTTAAGATTCATGAAAATCTCAAAATCAAATTTTTAGATAATTCCAATACTTTTCCTATACTTTGTATACAAGAAAGTAAAAAAAGCCATAACATATCTTTTTCTTTACATATAAACATTTAATATTGCATAAACTTATTTATTTATGGGAGGCTCATTGATACAGTCATTAGTACTGCTGTCTGATGGACTCTGAGTTTGAATTGTGGGTGATCTTCATATTCTCCCCTTTTTGGCATGTGTTTTTGTCTGGGTACTATACTCCCTTAAAGGTCATGTCACATGACAAGACTTTTCCTGAAAATTTTAGCTGCAGATTTTTTTTTGTTGGGGACAGTCGAGGCTGGCGCCACGTGACTTTTCATCTTGTAGTGTGATAAACCCCAAGTGACTCAGTCCAACAGGTCCGCTAGTCACCCTGATAAAATCAGACAGGTTTGCTTTTGTTTTCAGTCGTAGGGGCGGGCTCTGTGTGCATGGGTGCTGACAACCAATCAGTGCTCAGCCTAAAGTACAATGCATAGAATGCATGGCCAAGGGATAAGGACCTCATAAACTGAAGAGAGGCTTGTCTGTCTGATGTCTCATGTTTTACATACCACAACAGAATGAGAACATTTTTTTAAAAAACACATGAAAAATAAGGAAATATCTCTGACTCTGATATTGCAACTAAGATGTCCTGTGGCTGAACTAAAAGTGAGGCCTTAGGTGAGAATGTGTTGGCACCATTTATTCAAGAGAGATTAGCAGCGGACTTGTTTAATTCTGTGATGCCAGTTGATGGTCAGTATTACAACATCCAGGTTTTTTGTCAGACATAGGAAGTCGTGTAATGTGACATTGGCTTAATGTGTCGTTCCAGATTAGGCTGTGTGTGTGTGTGTGTGTGTGTGTGTGTGTAGGGTCTCTGATTTACTCTCACACCACTGAACGCTGATTCTTCTCTCACACATACAGTAATCCCCCTGGAATAACATCTGGCCCTCCTCTCCCCTGAATTAGATTAACTCTTTGGAGGCTTCATTTATTTTTGTTTCGTCATAACTCCTTTATATTACCCAGGTTGTGAAAAACATAAAACTAACAAAATGGTTTTTCAGCAGCACTCTCGTTGTCACTTTACTTCGACAGCTCAAAATCCTCAAGTGACAGTGCAGAACCTGAGTCATTGACAACACACAACACCTCTCTGGCAGAGGATTTCTTTTGACAAGAGTGGCAGCCGGAATTTGACGCCATGTTGTAATGAAAATGAGTGGCCTTTACTGCCACCTAGTGGGTAAAACTATTATAGTACATTCTATGTCATTTTTCTTGGCAATTAACCTTCAGTTGTTTATTTCTTTATGCCTTGAAAGTGTTAAGCCAGTTTCAAATTATATGTGTTGTCACACGTGCATGTAGTCGAGGTATTCAATAACCCATTGAGACACGGGGGGGTGCTGCTCCTAACACCATCTACAGTTGCGAGAAGCTGCCTGGTAAAAGTCATTTAGCCCTGCCCCTTTTGGTGCCACTGCCAAAAAGTCTCTGGTGTTCTAGAAGGAGGCACCACTTTTGGCGCCTGAGCAACGCGTGAGATGGAGCTCTGCTGAAACTACAGAACCTTTCCCTCAATCCTCTTTTTGAATTCCCACAAGACAGGTACTCGCCAACAAGTGCTATTTTCAGTTCTGTTTTAATTTGTTTTATGTCCACAAACAAATGAAAGGGACGACCCCAAAATTTCTTGCTACAGTTCCAAGATGTCATTGCCGCACCCGGCCACAGCGTGTATGATTTATTTACGCTGGAGGTTGACATTGTTACTTTATAACACTCTCATCTTCTTCTCTTCCCACAGTGGTGAGAAGCCATCTGGTGAAGTAATTTAGCCCCGCCCCTTCCACTCCTGTCACTATAAAGTCCCGGGTGTCCCAGAAGAAGGGGTCACTTTTGGCGCCTGAGCAACCCGCGAGCTCCTCTGAAACTCCACGGAACCTTTCCCTCAATCCTCTTTTTGAATTCCTGTAAGATGGATGTGAGCCAACAAGTGCTATTTTCAGTTCTGTTTTCATGTATTTTGTGTCCAAATGAAAGGGATGACCCCAAAATCTCTCGCTAAAGTCCCGAGCTGTCATTGCAGTACCCGGCCACAGAGTGTATGATTTATTTACGCTGGTGGCGGACATTGTTGCCTTAGGGTCTATGTTCAGATGTAACACTGTCATCTTCTTCTTTTCCCACATTGGTGAGAAGCCGCCCGGTAAAAGTCTTTTAGCCCTGCCCCATCCACTCCTGCTGCCATAAAGTCCCAGGTGTCCAAGAAGGAGGCGTCACTTTTGGCCTGAGCAACTTGCAAGATGGAGCTCCGCTGAAACTACACGGAACCTTTCCCTCAATCCTCTTTTTGAATTCCCGCAAGATGGATGTGAGCCAACAAGTGCTATTTTCAGTTCTGTTTTCGTTTATTTTGTGTCCAAATGAAAGGGTTGAACCCAAAAAATCTCGCTAGTCAAGAGATGCCATTACTGCACCCGGCCACAGCGTGTATGATTTATTTACACTGGTGGCTGACATTATTACTTTATAACACTCTCATCTTCCTCTCTTCCCACAGTGGTGAGAAGCCATCTGGTGAAGTAATTTAGCCCCGCCCCTTCCACTTCTGTCACCATAAAGTCCCGGGTGTCCCAGAAGAAGGGGTCACTTTTGGCGCCTGAGCAACCCATGAGACAGAGCTCCTCTGAAACTACACAGAACCTTTCCCTCAGTCCTCTTTTTGAATTTCTTCAAGGTGGGTGAACACCAACGAGCACTATTTTGAGTTCTGTTTTCATTTATTTTATGTCCTCAGACAAATGAAAGGGATGACCCCAAAATTTCTTGCTATCTTTCTAGCTGTCATTGCCGTACCCGGCCACAGAGTGTATGATTTATTTACGCTGGTGGCGGACATTGTTGCCTTAGGGTCTATGTTCAGATATAACACTGTCATCTTCTTCTTTTCCAACAGTGGTGAGAAGCCGCCCGGTAAAAGTCATTTAGCCCCGCTCCTTCCACTCCTGCTGCCATAAAGTCCCAGGTGTCACAGAAGGAGGCGTCACTTTTGGCCTGAGCAACTTGCGAGATGGAGCTCTGCTGAAACTACACGGAACCTTTCCCTCAGTCCTCTTTTTGAATTCCTGCATGATGGATGCGCACTAACGAGTGCTATTTTCAGTTCTGTTTTCATTTTGTGTCCTCGGACAAATGAGAGGGACGACCCCAAAATTTCTTGCTACAGTCCCGAGCTGTCATTGCCGTACCCGGCCACAGAGTGTATGATTTATTTACGCTGGTGGCGGACATTGTTGCCTTAGGGTCTATGTTCAGATATAACACTGTCATCTTCTTCTTTTCCCACAGTGGTGAGAAGCCGCCCGGTAAAAGTCATTTAGCCCCGCCCCTTCCACTCCTGCTGCCATAAAGTCCCAGGTGTCACAGAAGGAGGCGTCACTTTTGGCCTGAGCAACTTACGAGATGGAGCTCTACTGAAACTACACGGAACCTTTCCCTCAGTCCTCTTTTTGAATTCCTGCATGATGGATGCGCACTAACGAGTGCTATTTTCAGTTCTGTTTTCATTTTGTGTCTTCGGACAAATGAGTGGGACGACCCCAAAATTTCTTGCTACAGTCCTGAGCTGTCATTACCGCACCCGGCCACAGCATGTATGATTTATTTATGCAGCTGGCGGTCATTGATGCCTTAGGGTCTTTGCTTGACTCTTCCTTGGTCACTGTTTCTACAGAGTTTTCATGTTCTCCAGATGTCCCCTCCATCCCTCATGGATATTCCATACGTTAATCCCAGATGTGACTTTAAACTGTGCCCTTATATAGATTGTCAGCCCACCTAGGCTCGGTAACGAGCACAGACTTCAAAAACACTGGCGTGAATTATACAGGTTTCAAAATGGATGCAGCATTTTGCGCATTAGAGTTGCAACCTGCTGATATTTCTGGGTCAATGTTGATAACGAGAAAAATAAAAAGGACGCGGCCATTCCGATACAAACGAACATAGCCGCGATACAAAAGATTTGTAATGCAGTGCCGGTCATCCATGCACAGACAGAAAATAATATCGATGTGATTATTGCAAGATAATTGCCATGCAAAACATGTAATAGTTCACTTAGAGCCTATTGACTTGTTTGGCTTGTTTTAATAGAAATTATATCATTGACTTCCAAGCTGCAGCAGCCTGGATTTAAAATATAAGCAAAATAGATACTAGTTTTGACAGGTTCGATTGCAAACACATTTCTCTTTTCCTATGTCTAAACTTTAATCAAGATCCTTTGTTTTGCTATGAATGATGGGTAAAGTCGGGGCTGTTTTGTAAGCATGTGCACATCCAGATCCCTCATAATATTAGTTAAAATCAATGTGCTGCTTTTTTAATTATTGCTCATGGTACAAAGCAGGGAAGGCTCATTTAAGAATGGATCAATATCACGAAGGGATTGGTAGATGGAGGAGCAGTACATCAGACTGCTTGATGTAAAAATCATTGGGCCCTGTGCTGTGGCTGTTTGGGGTTATCAGCCTGGTTAGCCTCCAGCTGGCTGCAGGGCAGTGTAATAGGTGAACCCTACGTGAACCAGCGTTCCTGGCAGCGATATCCTCAAGAAGTTGTTACTGAGCAAACACATCATACTCATCTATCAGAAATAAAATGTTATAAATCCTATCTTCTTCATAGATTTTTTTTTTACCAGTTCTGCCCCCCCCCCCCACACCCACCACCACTTCCCTCCTCCTCCTCCTCCACCCCACCACCCTCCTCTCATTTTCTCTTCTATTTTTATTGCTCTGAAAGTAGATGAGCAGTTGGAGAAGGTTAACAATTTGGATCTTTCAGATATCATTCCTCTCACCCCCCACGAAAAAAAAAACAAAAAAATAAGTTTGGGCTTTTCATTTTTCGGCAGGTGAGCCTCGATGGACACGCTTGTCTTTTACTCATGGGGGCCATCTATCCTGCATTAAAGGAGACAAATGGCGCTGGACTCCGAATGTAAAAAGCTCTGTGTACCTTTGTGTGTCAGTTAATTGTGTAGCCATCGTAACAACTTAGATCTTGGGGGTCCTTGTTTGAATGAATAGATTTCAGAAAATTGGCATCACTAAAATGGCCCCAATGTATGTAACTGCCCCATTATATCAATAAGATAGAAATTCACTGGAAGAATGGGAGAGACTTCCAAATGCTTCATAAACACAGTGAGAGAGTCTAAAATGTGGAAGGAGGTGGGCAGTTAGGAGCTTAGCATGAAGGAGGAGGACATTTAGGAGCTGAACATGAAGAAAGAGGGCAGTTAGGAGCTGAACATGAAGGAGGAGGGCATTTATGGGCTGAACATGAAGGAGGAGGGCAGTTATGGGCTGAACATGAAGGAGGTGGGCATTTAGGAGCTGAACATCAAGGAGGTGGGCATTTATGAGCTGAACATGAAGGAGGAGGGCATTTAGGAGCTGCAAATAAAGGAGGTGGGCAGTTAGGATGAGCAAATTAAGGCAGTTAGGAGCAGCAAATGAAGGCAATTAGGAGCTGAACATGAAGAAAGAGGGCATTTAGGAGCTCAGCATGAAGGAGGAGGGCAGTTATGGGCTGAACATGAAGGAGGTGGGCATTTAGGAGCTGAACATAAAGGAGGAGAGCAGTTAGGAGCGCAGCATGAAGGAGGAGGGCAGTTATGGGCTGAACATGAAGGAGGAGAGCAGTTAGGAGCTCTATATATATATAGATTACTTTTTTTTTGCTCTTTCAGTGTGTGTCAGGCTTGCGCGCGTGAATAAAGTGACCGAGATTCTTTAAAGGAACGGGCGTACCGTCTTTGACTGCCCACCGCGAAAGGAAGGGAGGAGAAAGTGGAAAGTTACATGAATACAGATGGGAAAACAGGGGTATTTATATGGCGGAGACAGGAAGGGGGTGGTCCATGGTGGCCAGAAGAGGAAGCGCTGTCTTCAGTAGGTGGGTTCTGAGAAGGAAGGGAAGTGACGTCATCGGAGGGAGGGTTGGTGGTCACGTCACTGTTTGGCTGGTTCTTCTGCTGGTCCGCAGAGGGAGAAAAAGAGAGTAGGTCAGATGGCAGCACCAACCGCTGGTCCAGCTGAGAAACAACATTATTTGAGCCTTACCAACCTCCTCCCAATCGCACGTGTGTGACAATATATACTTGTAGTGCCCTCCATAATATTTGGGACAAAGGCACATACCCCCTGCCACTCCCTCTTTTGTCCCAGAGTGGTACCGCTTTACCCTCTTGATGTGCACATATGACACTATATAGTGCCCTCCATAATATTTGGTACAAATGTCCCCTCATGTTCCAGGGTGGTACTGCTTTAACTTCAGATTAGACCACAATGTGATCCTCTTGACGTGCACGTATGACACTGTACAGTGCCCTCCATAATATTTGGGACAAAGACACATTTTTTCTTGTCCTTGATGTCCCCCTCTGCTCCACAGTTTAACATTACAAATCAAACAATTCAGACATTGAGATTAAAGTGCACGTTGCAGACTTTCATTTAAGGGGATTGGCAGACATTTTGATCACACCACACTTTTTCTGCACGGCCCCCCCATTTCAGGGCACCATATTGTTTGGCACACAGTAATGGCAGGTCTATTAAAGCCATTGTCATATTGAGCACTTTGTCGCCAATCCCTGGCATGCACTGACTTCTTGAAGTCTGCCATTCATAGACATCACCAGGTGGTGAGGGTCTTCTGTGGTGATGTTCTGCCAAGCCTCTAATGCGGCCATCTTCAGCTCCTGCTTGTTTTCTCTTCAGGACTTAGAAGGCCGGCTTAGGTAGATTTAAATCAACGTGAGTGGCCTGGCCTTTGTTTTATCAGCATTGTGTTTGGCTGCTTATCTTGTTGTAGGATGAAGTGCCATCCAATGTGTTTGAAGGCCTTTACAGGAACCTGAGCAGATCAGATGTTTCTCTAGACCTCAGAATTCATTGTGATGTCAGCAGCTCCATCATCAGTGAAGAGAAGTGTGCCAGGACCTGTGGCAGCCATACGTGCCCAAGCCATAACACCCCCACCTCCACTGTGTTTAACAGATGAGGTGATCTGCTTTGGATCTCGGGCAGTTCCTTTTGGTCTCCAGACGTTGCTCTTGTCAGGTTAGTCTTTGTCTCGTCTGTCCACCAGACCTTTTCCCAGGATCCCGCAGGCTCTTTTAAATCCTTTTTTCCCCAAACTGTAATCTGTCTCTCCTGGTTTTGTGGCTACCTAGTGGTTTGCGTCTTGCAGTGTGGCCTCCGTATCTTCTGCTGATAGTCGTCTCTGACACGTCCACATCTGCTTCAATGTTGTACAACAATAAAATGTGAAAACTTCCAAGGGAACGAATGCATCTTCGCAGGCACTGTGGACCATTAAATCAAATTACATTAAACGGGTTTGAGAAAATAATGTTATGTTACAATTTGGTGGGTCTGCCAGTGGCCACTGTAGTGGAGTGTTTAGCTCTAATTACGCCGTACATCATGACGATTAGTGAAGCTGATTAAGCGTTCAAGTTAAGAAAGCATGTGTAACAACTTGGAAATATAAACTAAGGCAAAATAATCCATTAAAACCGCTTATTTCTTTGTTAATTTTTTAACACTCTCTTTTACATTTCCTCTCAACTGGAAACACATGCCCAGACCCAAGTGACACTGTCTTTATTTACAACATGGAGCTCAGCAATGCTTCCCTCCACCAGGAACTTGGAACTTAATATCCACATTCCTTTAGCGGCCACATGTCCACAGAGAGTCATAAAAAGCCTACAGTCAGAGAGAAACTGAAATCCTTTTTGTTTCAGAACTTATCCACACATGGGTGGTCATTTTTTTTTTTACATCTGAAGCTTTTTCAGAAATGAAATGTAACTGCTGTCCACCCTGATAAGAAGAAGGGGCTTTGGGGTCAGTAAAGTGAGGTGAGGTCCTTAATGACGGCCAGTTAGTGTGCGTAATCAGGTCACATAGCAGATATGAAAATATGAAATAAAAGTGGTGGTGGTCATTTTGAGTGGGCCCTGAAATGGAGTAGACGTCATCTGCAGGCCTGACTGCTCCTGCCTTGCACCTGACGATGTCAAGATAGGCTTCAGCCTCCATGATCCTCAGTGGAATGAAGAGCGTTACGGAATATCATGGTATGTTCAAAAACAAATTTCACGTGTGCTCCTTTGGTAACGGCACAGACCATTACGTCGTCCTTTTCTGAAGAGACAATCAGTGTGTTCACGTATATTTCACAGAAACCTGGTTAATAAAAATGCCACGTGTACAGTTATTCCAGTTAAAGAAACCTCCAGTCTCTGAGAAACCTGGTTAACAGACCTCAGTGTTAACATTTCTACTCGAATGCATTTTGTGATGCATGAAGTAATAAAATACATTGCATTTATCTTTCCAAGAGATGGCGCATTGCAGACACTTCTAGAAATAAAGTGCCTTACACTAAATGCTTGTGATGCGCCATCTGTTGAAATGACAAATGCAATACATTACATTGCTACAAATGTTTGTGATGCGCCGTCTGTTGGAATGACAGAGACAAGTAACTCTGGTGGACACAGGGATACGCAGAAGCACAAACGCTTAAAGAAACCTCTAGTCTCTGAGAACCCTGGTTAACAGACCTGAGTTTTAACATTTATATTCAAATGCATTTTGTGATGCATGTAGTAATAAAATGCATTGCATTTATCTTTCCAAGAGATGGTGCATTGCAGACATTTATAGAAATAAAGTGCCTTACTACAATTGCTTGTGATGCACCATCTATTGAAATGACAAATGCAATGCATTATATTGCTACAAATGTTTGTGGTGCACCATCTATTGAAAGAGACAAGCAACTGTGGTAGACAAAAAATATGCAAACATACAGACACTTAAAGAAACCTCTAGCCTCTGAAAAACCTGTTTAACAGACATCAGTGTTAATGTTTCTATCAAAATGTATTTTGCAATGCACGTAGTAATGAAATGTATTGCATTTGTCTTTCCAACAGATGGCGCATTGCAAACATTTGTAGTAATACATTGCTTTACTACAAATGCTTGTTATGCGCCATCTGTTGAAATGACAAATGCAATACTTTATATTGCTACAAATGTTTGTGGTGCACCATCTGTTGGAATGACAGCAACAAACAACTGGAGTGGACACAAAGATATGCAGACGCACAGGCACTTAAATAAACTTCTAGTTTCTGAATAACATTGTTAACAGGCCTCAGTTTTAATGTTTCTATTGGAATATATTTTGCAGTGCATGGGATGCCCCATCTATTATAATGTCAAATGTAGTGCATTATAGTGCTACAAATGTTTGTGTTACACCATCTAGTGAAAGAGACAAGCAACTATGGTGGACAAAAAAATATGCAAACATACAGACACTTAAAGAAACCTCTAGTCTCTTAGAAACCTGGTTAACAGACCTCAGTGTTGATGTTTATATCAAAATGTATTTTGCAATGCATGTAGTAATAAAACGTATTGCACTTGTCTTTCCAACAGATGGCGCATTGCAAAATTTGTAGTAATACATTGCTTTACTACAAATGCTTGTGATGCACCATCTGTGAAATGAAAAATGCAATGCATTATATTGCTACAAATGTTTGTGGTGCACCATCTGTTGAAAGAGACAAGCAACTGTGGTGGACAAAAAATATGCAAACATACAGACACTTAAAGAAACCTCTAGCCTCTGAAAAACCTGTTTAACAGACATCAGTGTTAATGTTTCTATCAAAATGTATTTTGCAATGCACGTAGTAATGAAATGTATTGCATTTGTCTTTCCAACAGATGGCGCATTGCAAACATTTGTAGTAATACATTGCTTTACTACAAATGCTTGTGATGCGCCATCTGTTGAAATGAAAAATGCAATGCATTATATTGCTACAAATGTTTGTGGTGCACCATCTGTTGGAATGAAAGAGAAAAGCAACTGGGGAGGGAATGACAGAGACAAGGCAACACAACGATATGCAAACATTTGTAGCAGTTGTTGGTGGGCGGCTGGGGGTGGTACCTAGCCGGGACACCCAGGAGGACCGGAGGAGGGTTTGCGCCTCCTCCAGACCACGAGGGGGTGACTGCCCTGGTTGTGTTGGGGGCCACGGGTAGAGGGCTTGGAAGCCCAACCCTGTAGGGGCCCGTGGCCACTGCCAGGAGGTGCCCCGGTGCCTGAAGAACCCTGGACCTCAGCACTTCTGCCACACCAGGAAGTGCTGGGGGGAAGAAGACTGGGGACACCCGGAGGGCTTCCGGGTGCGCAGCCGGCACTTCTGCCACACGGGGGTGTGTCCGCGGAGGACTGCCGGGAAGCACCTGGAGCCCATCTGGGGGTGCATAAAAGGGGCTGCCTCCCTCCATTCAATAGCAAGAGTCGGGTGGAAGAGGATGGAGCTCAGAGAGAGAGAGAGGAGTGGAGGCGGCCAGAAGGAAGGCACTGGAGACTGTGAGGCCTGGACTTTGGGGGATCGGTGCTGGAGGCACTGGGTTGTGCACTGCTTGAACTGGAACTATAAATATTGTATAATAAGTATGAGTGTGTTGGGTGCAAAACCGTTGTCCGTCTGTCTGTGTCCAGGTCACGTTCCACACAGTATAATGCTTTGTATTTGTCATTTCAACAGATGTCACATCACATTCCAATAAAATGCATTGCATTTGTCTTTCCAACAGAGGGTGCTTTGCAAACGTTTGTAGTAATAAAATGCCTTACTACAAATGCTTGTGATGCATCATCGGTTATGTCTCTGTTAGCCAACAAACAATATGTACAGTAAATAATATATACATTGGGGAGAGAGAGAGAGAGAGTTGCAGCCACATGATTGGCTCTTTGGAAGAGCAGGCTGACTGAAAGAAGTGTACAGTGTATGCTGAATCACACAGAAACAGAGCAGGAGTTAAAGGAAATGAAAAATCGACTATATTAAGAAGTCAATCATGAGACATGTCTCTTTAAAAATTAACTTGAAATTTTTCACCTTTATTTATTATTTATTTCATAACAAAATAAATAGGCCTGAAACCCCTTAATGTTCTCTTTGTCACAGGACTGGTCCATTTTTGTCATAGGGACAAGCAGTACAGTCTTTAAAGCAGAGCTACTATCGTCTTTAAAAAAGCTAAGCAACCTGCTGTCCATCATGGCCTAATGTCTTTTATACCCCTCACCAATCCACTTTGACAGACATAACTAGCAGGGGGTAATCTTAAAATTTCCTTGGAGACCTCACTAGACCCAGCTGGACTGTCATGATTTCCAAATGGCCTTCTTGCCCATGACCTGATGTTGGTGTTTCTGGTTGCTTTAAACAATGGGGGGATGACAGGCCCAGTGGGGTCTCGTAGGTTCTCAACCTTTATTTTTTGTCATTGAGCAGAAGAATTAAAGAATCGTGTTCACGTTCACATTAATAAATACTAGGCCTACAATCCTGCAGCACTTAGAGCAGAATAAAACAAATCTGACGCGAGCTGTCATTTGAACTTAAAGAGCCAGCAGTTGCCAGATTATTAGAAGAGTTACAGGATCAAGAAAACAATGTGCTATAATCATAAAAACAATAGCTGCAAACCTTTTGAGAGTCGAGAGCTTAATGGACACCAATGGAAAGGGGCAATTCCTTTTACAGGGATTTCATATAGCCGGAGAGACGGGGGATTTATCTTGAAGTTTTAAATCAGAATTATGACAAGCAAGAGTGATAACTTGAACAAACAGTTGGAAGTTTGTCACATTTAAGAAGAATAGGAACTGCGGTGATAAGAAGGGGAACAAAGATAACATTGATTGGATTTGGGTCTGAGGTCAACGTGGAGATTTTAATAGAATTGTCACAACAGCAGAAGCATCGGAAAAACGGAGATAAGAACTTTATCCAGTGTGGCTTATCAAAACACACACCGTACAAGGATGGGGTTCGCAGTTTATTAAATACTCCCCCGATATTTTCTCCATTTTTAACAGACTTACTGCATACTGTAGAGTAACCGTGCACTCTGTGATGAGCTGCTTTCATCTGTCTGTGGAGTATTCTGTAGTAAGACTGATTCCTGCCTTGCCCCAAATACTGCCAGGATAGGCTTATGCCACCCTGTATCCTCAGGTCTGAAAATATTACATTATATTCTATAATAATAATAAAGGAAATCAGTTGATATTAAAGCAGGAAGGATGGTGATCAAAGAGTGCATTAAAATAACTTTGTCTTTTATTTGTTTGCTAAATTGAGTTTAAGCGCTAATAATGAAAATATATGCTACTGGCTGAGCTACCAGTTTAAGATGGGTGGTAATTTTAAAAATCAATGTAGACCCCAGTATTAATGTTTACAGTGCACCACCTATTTGTAATGCTTGTAGTAAAAAAAAAATGCATTGAATTTGTCATTCCAACAGATGGTGCATTTCTAGTAACAAAACACGTTGCATTTTTCATTCCAACAGATGCTGCATCAGAGACATTAGCAATGCTTTTACAAATCTCCCATACCCAAATACAACAACAACAACGTTTATTTATATAGCACATTTTCATACAAAAAAAGAAGCTCAAAGTGCTTTACATAATGAAGAAAAATAAAAGACAAAATAACAACATTAGTTAACATAGAAAAAGAGTAAGGTCCGATGGCCAGGGAGGACAGACAAAACAAAAAAAAAAACTCCAGACGGCTGGAGAAAAATAAAATAAAATCTGCAGGGGTTCCAAGGCTACGAGACCACCCAGTCCCCCTACCTAACGCAAATGAAACAGTCTTCTTTGTATTTAGGATTCTCACGGATGGACTTGATGATGAATGGCATATAACAGAGATGTAGAAACCGGAATGTGTCTGTTATATGCCATTTTGTATAGGATTTGTAAAAGCAGTGCTTATGTTTCTGATGAGCCATCTGTTGGAATCATAAATGCAATGCATTTGTCTCTGTGATATGCTATTTGGAATGGTATATGTAAAGGTAGAGGTAATGTCTGTGAAGCGCCATCTGTTGGAAAGACAAATGCAATGCAGTGTATTACTAAAAATGTTTTTGATGTGCCATCTTTTGGAATTGATGTAGGAATAGCAACCGGACAGACACAGAGATGGACACACAAATAGACTCACGGACACATATCCTTTTGTTATTTACATAGAGTAGGCAATTTTTAATTTTAAAAATGTTTAAATTCTGTTTGTAACATTAACACAGTGAAAAGTATTACATATATGACATAACATGCTCAAACCCACATAATCCAGTTCAGGATCGCAGAAATCCTGGAACCCATTTCGGACGCATCAGGTGCAAGGTAGGAACCAACACTGGATGGGATAGCCGTCCATCACAGGACCCACTTACACACACAACCACACACACATACACACACTCGCCAGGTCAATTCCGAAATCCTAAATCAACCTGCACAGTATGTATTTTGGGAACTGGGGACCAATTCCAGTTTTGTATAAGTTTACAATTTCTAATTTATCTCTATTGCCAAAGTAGCAAGACTACTTGAAATGTAGCAGTTTTGACCAATAAGTAGAGAAAAGCCAAGCAGAATGACCCCTTTTATTGGCTGACTAAATTGATTACAATATGCAAGCTTATGAGGCAACTCAGGCCCCTCAGGCTTGCATATTGTAATCTTTTTAGTTAGCCAATAAAAGGGGTCATTCTGCTTGGCTTTTCTTTACATTCATAATTGCTAACACAGTACAACCACCCTAAGACTACAGACCAATAAGGAATAAAGGCAAAGATGTAATTTGAGCTGCGGTGGGTTGGCACCCTGCCTGGGATTGGTTTCTGCCTTGTGCCCTGTGTTGGCTGGGATTGGCTCCAGCAGACCCCCGTGACCCTGTGTTCGGATTCAGCGGGTTGGAAAATGGATGGATGGATGTAATTTGAGACCATCAGAGGGAAATACTGCACCCCAAATCTCAGACATTACCTCACAGACACAAATTCCAATATAAATAAAAGGTTTATTAATAATAATGATAATAATACCTTACAAAAAGGCCTCCACACCTCCCAGGTGAACTTTGTCCGTCCTCCACACCCGACTCCAACTCGCCTGGATGAGGTCAAACAGCTCCATTTATCTTGGAGTACTTCTGGTGCCAGGGCACAGCCCGACTGAAACATGTCCAGGTCATTCAGAAGTCCCATAAAGCAGGGAGCGTAACTCCCTCCATCACCCTCTGGCGGCAACCCCTGAGCCCAGCAGGGCTAAATTACTGCACCACACTTCCCAGGATTCCCTGCCGATATCTGAATGGGTCCTGAAGCCCAGGGATGCTGCAGTCTAGTGGGTCGGGGAGCTTATAGCTTTGAAAAGGAGCCTCCTCTGATCTTTCTGTAACATTGGCCCCCCGGCTGGTTAAGGAAATGGGACCAATCCATGCCAGCCTGCCAGCCAGCCCATGTGTGCCATCCTTTACAAAACAGTCATCTCAATCTACCCATTTTATGAATACTGCTAATTAATGAAATTCTACAAATAAAAGTTACATTTGAAAATGTGCATATTTGTATTAATTTGTGAAATGTATAACTATAAAAACATATTTAATAATGGGTATATTAAACTTACATTTGAAAAAGGCTATGTTTATATTAATTCATGAAATTTATAGTTAAAAAACTTATATTTAAAAAAGGGTATATTTGTATTAATTCATGAAATTTATAGTTAAAAAACTTACATTTGAAAAGGGGTATATTTTTATTAATTCATGAAAGTATAGATCTAAAACTTACAATTGAAATTGGGTATATTTGCATTAGTTAGTGAAATTGTAGATATAAAACATACATTTTAAAAAGGAGTATAAGTGTATTAATTCACGAAAATATAGATATAAAACTTACATTTGAAAAAGTGAATATTTGTATTAATTCAGTAAATTTATAGTTAATAAACTTACATTTGAAAAGGGGAATATTTGTATTACTTTATGAAATGCATAGATATAAACTTACTTTAAAAAGGGTATATATTAATTTGTTAAATTTATAACTGTAAAACTTACATTTGAAAAGGAATATATTTGTATTAATTAATGAAATGTGTAGACAATATTTCAGAACTGAGACAGGAACAGCAATAATTAGCAGAGGTGTGAAGTAAATACTATTCAAGCCTTTCACATACACATAGAGTATATATATATATATATATATATATATATATATATATATATATATATATATATATATATATATATATATATATATATATATATATAATTTTAAAGCTGCCATCAACCAGCCGCAATATCTTCCTGCATAAAATGTCATTACAGGCAGCTCTCGTGTAATTTTCTAGACTTTCTCGATGCCAACCATCCACAATGAATTATTATGTAATTAATCAGTCAAACATAAGGGGCTGTTTTACTAATTAAATTCTCAAAATGAGTAAATTAAATAACCATCAAGCACTTAATAATAATTTCTGAGAAGGTTGCGAAGATTAGCCTATTGTAAAATATCAATCATGGCCATGCAAATTGCACAAATGAGTTACATTTCTCCCATGATTGCCAGGATCATTTTTTTTTCTTTGTTTCTTTGTTTCTGTCTTTCTTTCTTTATTTATGTTGCTCACTTAATACTGCACGCATATTTATGGAAATCTGATTGCAAGTCGGCTCTTCTTTCAGAAATGGGTGGACTGCCAAATGACGCCAGGGTAAGTATATAACCGTGAGCAGATTACGATGGATTATTCTCCCAATGCAGCTCTTTATAAAGTAACATTCTGTGTAATTCAGTTTGGGGTCCCTAGAAGTCTGATTTTACCTGAGCAGCGTTGGGCACAAGGCTGGAACTATTCTGGGATGCCACTCCATCGCTGGTCCCATTCACACTTAGGGTTACCGTTGAGCCTGAGCGGCACATCTTTGGATTTGTGGGAGGAAGAAAACCTCCATGGATAGAAAGTGCAAACTCCACACACACACACACACACACACAACAGTCAGTCGAGGGACTGGATCCCGGGACATTGGGTGTGTGAAGCAGCAACTTCTAGGTCCTCTTCATACGTGTTGGCTTTTCTGGCAGTGTCTGCTCGGACTACATGGTGGCAGCGTTGGTATTTATCTATTTAAGTAAAACCATAAGCTCTTTGTTTATTTGTTAGTCAATCATATATAATGGCTGAACTGACTTTGACAAAATTCATTTTGCTGTTGGTCCAACTTAAAATATAAAGCATATGGCAAACTTGGGAGAGGGAGTGTCACAGAGAAGACAAACTAAAACCCAGTGGCAGCTCCCATCAGGCAGCAAGAGTGTGATGAGAAAACCATTGTTATCAACGGACACAAAGTTTTGTACCAGGCAAAGCGGGGGTCTCATCTCATCTCATCACAGCGTTTGTGACTCAACTAATCCGATAAAAAAAAACTTCTTGTCTCATGGCGGATTGCATTTCGAAATTTCCAAAAGACAGTTTATTTTCATCTAGACCCGTTTCTAAGGGTCTCCCCTCGACTTTCTCATATACTCAGATATGGAGATAGATATCTGAGGAGTAAACCGCAAGACAATGATTTTATTTTTATATTATGCCCATTAAAGAACCATCAAAAACAAATCAAATCAAATTAATATAATATGAAGCCATTATTATAAAACTAATGTTGAAAAAATCAGACTCTGCAGCTGCATGAATAAAAAATTTGCCGTGATACTTTTATTTTGGCAAACAATTCAGGTAAACTGGGCGGCACGGTGATGCAGTGGGTAGTGATGCCGTCTCGCCATGTCTGTGTGGGTTTCCTCCGGGTACTCTGGTTTCCTCCCACAGTCCAAAGACATGCAGGCTAGTCCCACATTCCTTAAGTTCATGATTCCTTATTACTTCCGGGTCAGATTAAATGTCCTTCTTCACCCCGGAAGCACGTCACTTCCGCAGTCGCTTTGCCTATGACGCACTTCCGGGTTATAGGGCACATGTGCCTCTCTGGGCCTCCCTGCAGCGTCCTCTGTTGGCCACTGGAGTATCCAGCAGGTTTATAAGGGAAAACTCCATAGTCCGGGGCACCTCCATGCTGCAGGGAGAGCTCCATTTGGCGGCCTGGGGGTATTGGCCGTGATGACAATCTGGCCATAGACCACTATATATATATATATATATATATATATATATATATATATATATATATATATATACATGAGGGGGCGTGGATTGGCGATTCTAAATTGTCCCTAGTGTGTGCTTGGTGTGTGAATGTGTGTCTATGTGCCCTGTGGTGGGCTGGCACCCTGCCCGAGGTTTGTTTCCTGCCTTGCACCCTTTGTTGGCTGAGATTGGCTCCAGCAGACCCCCGTGACCCTGTAGTTAGGATATAGCGGGTTGGATAAAGGATGGATGGAAATCTCATATGATACAAAGTGTAGTGTCAATTTTGCAAAACTGTCTTTGAAAGAAAAACGGCTATTTCACTCCCCGATATTTATTATTTTGCAATGTCGTGTTACACAGTGCCATCCATAATGAGTGGGATGGATGTCTTTTCCCCCTCTGCTCCACAGTCAAACAATTCAGACATCGTGATTAACATGCACACTGCAGACTTTCATCTTAGGGGAATTGCAGACATTTCAAGTCACACAACATTTTTTTACTACACAGTACCCCCATTTCAGGGCACTATAATGTTTTGGGACACAGCAGTGACAGGTCTGTTAAAGTCATCGTCATTTTGAGGACTTTGTCGCATATCCTTTTCATGGAATGATTGCTTGAAGTCTGCCATTCATAGACATCAGCAGCATTTCAGGAACTTCTCGAGTGATCCTCGGCAGTCCTGGTGCAGAGTCTACAGCAGCAGTTATAGGACAGAAGTTAAGTGTTAGTTCTGTACTTGGGCCACTAGGTGGAGATGGAAAAGATGTAAAAGAGAGAGTGCTAAGAAAAACAAAAATGTTTGGAGGACTGATTGTTTCCTGTTGTTGCTTCCAGTTGTTGGATTAGATCTTTAACTTTTGGGCACTGAGTCTTTTCATTTTATCCTCCGACCACTTAACATTAAGGTTAGGGGTTAGTATGGTTAGAGTGTACGATAAATGGTTAAGGTTAGGGGTTAGTTAATGTTAGGAGTTAGTTTTGTTAAGTTTAGGGTTTGATGTGGTTAGCATGTGGCGACCTATGAATGTCTATTACCAAACTGCTGGTCTAGACATGCGGTGATGTCACTTTTGCCCTGAAACTGCTGGCATAGACCTGTGGTGACGTATGGTGTTGTTGGCTCTCTGTAGGTTGATACATCTCCAAGGAAGTGGATCACTTCACCTACCTCAGTAGCACTGTGCTGACAGACAGTGAGTCCCACCAAGACAACCCTTGTCAGATTGGGAAGGTGATGGCTGTTGTACACCATCTGGGGCCTATATGGTGTGACAAATCTACGGGGGCTTAGCAGCCACCCAACCCGACACAGACAGACTCAGGAGGCACAATTATGAAAGCACACTGATTTTATTTTTGTTTCTTCACTTGTGGGCAATGCACACCTGAATACAATTCTCTTTTCTTCTTGCTCTTTCTTCTCCTCAACTTCTCCTCAGCAAGCATTGTCCACCTTCTTCGCTGAGTAGTGTCTGCTGACTCCTCTTATATGTTACCCCAAAGTGCTCCAAGTGCTTGATAACCTACTTCAGGCAGCACTTCCGGGTGTAAAGACAATTAATTTAAAATTATAAATCCATTTTGGAACAATGGGTGTGTGGACCACCCAGGCTGGCACCACCAGCTGAGCCCAACCCAGACAAGTATGGGACACAAGTTCAAGGCACCCACTTTTTATTTTTATTTTTTCCCTCGTGGGAAACGCTTTCCCTGTTTCCCACAGTCCAAAGCACAGCACAGACACAATACTTTTCCTTTTCTTTTTCACTTCTCCTTTCCACTACCTTGGTCAAGCTTCATCCTACTCCTACTGACTCTGGCTCCCCGAGTAGTGGCTGCTGGCTCCTTTTATAAGGCACCCGGAAAGGCTCCAGGTGCTTGATGGTTCATTTCTGGCAGCACTTCTGGGTGAGGCAGAAGAACTGCCCATAAGGCCTCAGCAGCACCTGCTGCAGCACTCCTTGGCAGCGCCTGCAGATCCCAACAGGGCTGTACCAAACTGCAACTCCCGTGAAGCTCTGCGGAAGTCCTAGGCACTGCTGCAACCCAGCGGGTGCTGCCATCTAGCGTTTTGGGGGAGGTAACGCTCTGAACACACTTGTCCTTTCAGCTTCCGTGACAATGGAAATCCAAAAGCATCGTCCTACCAACTAAAGTTCGCTTTCTGAATTTGATTGTAATTCCTACCGCTATTTATGCCAGTGAAACATGGAGGCATCTGCAACCATCGCAAAATGCCTGAATGTGTTCCAGCAATGGTGCCTGCGACGGGTCCCTCATATCTCATGCCTTGGCCACGTCAGAACTGAAGACCTATATCGTCGAACCACCACTCGCCCTCTAGCCAATATTGTCACTGCGCGCTGATCACATTCTCCGCATGCCCCTAGAATGCCTATCAAAAGTGGCCATGCTGTCGACACCAATGCATGAGAAATGGAAGCAAGGGTGACTGAAGCAAACCTAGCGGGGCACCTTTCTCAAAGTCTTTTGTGCTTTCAACTTGGCATGGGACAAAACCGAGGCCGCTGCAGTTGATGGTGAAGGCATGTTGACCGATGCGCCGCCCAGCGCAGGAGGAACTACCGTATATATTCGTGTATAAGTCCGGTCTTGAAACCCAAAAAATCAATCAGAAAATCAGACCACAACTTATACACCCGTTCAAAAATGTGACACTTAATTTTGTTTTTACATCTTCTTGCTTCCTCCAATCTCGCATCAGTTTCTCAGACACATCGAATTTTGTTGCAGCAGCACAGTTACCAATATCTTACCACTTTAATGTCTTTTAATTTAAAACCAGCTTCATATTTTCTTCTGATCGAACGCTCCATCGTAGATAAGGGATGCCCTTACGATAAAGGTGTATGAGGGTGTGAGATACAAAAAACATAAAACAGTGCAAACGTCGTTTCAGAATAGTTTGGGTATTACTGTGTGATCACACAGGCACAATACATAATAGAGCAATAAGACGCTGCAGATTTTCTATCAGACGGTTGTGGTGAGTGCCCTCTTCTATGCGGTAGTGTGCTTGGGACGCAGCATAAAGAAAAGGGACGTCTCACGCCTGGACAAACTGGTGAGGAAGGCAGGCTCTATTGTAGGAACGGAGCTGGACAGTTTGACATCCGTGGCAGAGCGACGGGCGCTGAGCAGACTCCTGTCAATCATGGAGAATCCACTGCATCCACAGAACAGGATCATCTCCAGGCAGAGGAGCTGCTTCAGTGACAGACTGCTGTCACCGTCCTGCTCCACTGACAGACTGAGGAGACCCCACACTATGCGACTCTTCAATTTAACCCGGGGGGGTAAACGTTAACATCATACAAAGTTATTGTCTGTTATACCTGCATTGTTATCACTCTTTAATTTAATATTGTTTTTTATCAGTATGCTGCTGCTGGAGTATGGGAATTTCCCCTTGGGATTAATAAAGTATCTATCTATCTATCTATCTATCTATCTATCTATCTATCTATCTATCTATCTATCTATCTATCTATCTATCTATCTATCTATCTATCTATCTATCTATCTATCTATCTATCCTGCCTACTACACTAAAATTAGGATCTATCTATCTATCTATCTATCTATCTATCTATCTATCTATCTATCTACATATAAAAAAGGCCGTGTGCTCCATGGTTACTCTCTCAGGTGGGCGTTAGCATATCATAATCTCTTGGACCAATAGCGTGAGTTTTCCGCATTCGACTTATATGACTGACATTATAAAATAATGGAAATTATACAGTAAAATCAAGTCCAACATATCTGGGGGGGAACTTAAACACGAGTATATATGGTAATTTTGGCTAAACAGCATCAGTAGTCCTCAGAGTCTCAACACACTGGAAAGGTTTGGAGCAGCCACCCGTATATTGTCCCTGGCTGAAAAAGGTTTAAAGAAAAACAAGAAGTTGTTGTTAGGTTGAGTTCCAGGATTGAACTGGACTGGTTTGGAAAGATGAAGGTTTTATATGCTGTGAACCGGAAGTGATGTCATTTGACCGGAGCAGGAAGGGATGCCAGTGTGAATGCCAGAACAGGAAGTAACGTCAGTCTGGGCGGCAGAATAGGAAGTGACGTTAAATCAGACAGGTTTTCCCGTATTTGGTCTGCTGAGATAACAGAAATAGGTGTAGAGCACCCTGCCACCCCCTGGCCTGGCGGGTAATTACCTCCACTTGGTCCACTCAGCTCGCTCCTAGTTGCACGTGTGTGACCACGGTAAAATCAACTCTTGACTTCTCCACGGGAGAACTTTATCCACGAGTATATAGGTAAGTCTCAGTATATTCACAGTGGCTCGGAATGAGGTGCATGCTTGCTATAAATGACATTCCTTGGGCTCCCCACTGTGACAAATCCAAGACAAATGCAGAAGTCTATTTGTTTTTTTTTTTGGTAAAGTTTCCTCGTCTGCCCAGCTGAATTTCTAACAAATTGATGCTCTTTTTATCTTTGCCTATTCATTCTTCACATACGATCGCCGGCACGTTAAGGTCATATTAAACCCGAGCAATCCAGTTTAAATGGTTATCTACAACGCACATTAAAAACCTCTCTGCTGCCCTTTTAAACACTGTGATTTAGTTAGAGGTCTGGTGTATGTGAGAAGCAGGCTCCCTAGAGCTTTATTCAGAATATAAATTAATATTATAACAGAAGGGCACCATAATGAATTTGAAACATCATGTACTGGTGACGAAGGTCATCCACTGAAGTAAATTACTGTAATAACTTTTCCCCTAAGCAGCGTAAATGATGAAAAAAATATCAACTTACCATAAGCAGAAGCACTTTAGCGTTCCACTTACAGTGAAGGGAAAAAAAACCAAGAAGAAAAACGGATTGGGGTGTCGCTCAAGTAATTCAGTTTGATATAAGGCAAGGAGGTTAAGTGTGTATGAATACATGAGAATTAACCAGTAATGCTTATAATCTGAAAAGAAAAAGAAAAAAATAGAAATTGTAAAGCTGATTTGTATGCAATGGTAATTCTAGATCATCTCTGGGGGCTCAGGTCTTTCTCGATTGCCGCAGGAGATTACAAGAAGGCCTTAATGCTGATATTAGGTACAATTTAATCCTTTTGCTTATGATTTTTCAAAGGATTTACATTCATCATCATATACCATAAACCATTCTAAGTTAATAAACTGTTTGATTCTACTGCTTGTCATCTGCTTCTCCACAGCTGACTTTTTATTTAGACATATTTCAGGAGATGACTTAATACCTTGTCGCTACGGCTACTGATATGCAATTTGAAATCCTCTACCGTCTTTGAGAGAGAAAAACTAATCAGTTTCGCTTATGGAAATTAGGGAGATTATTATTTATATTGTAACCAATATAAGGGACACTCTTGAGTCATCCATGACCCAGAATAACACTAAGAAGAGCACAAATATGGCGTCAGATGGTAAAGAAACTCCCTGGGAGGGGGTCATTCACAAAGCGGAAGTCGAGAGTATTCTGAACCCCTTGAGTTGTAAATTTAATTTTAAATGTATACATTTGTCATTTTTGTCCCTAGTTGTGCACTTGATATCCTGTTTTCAGATTCATAGAAGTATTCAGATCTTTTGTGAGGTTTCTGAACTCTTTGGGGACAACGAGATGACACGGCAAAGTGAGTCCCGAAGCGCGATTGTAGCATTTGTGGAAGATTGCTTGTCCATTGCCGGGGGAACTGCAGGCTCACAGGGCTGCAGCAGAATGCACGGTGGCGCTACAAGTCCCTGTCGTCGATGGGTGATGCAAGGATCATTATAAATGCAGGGAACAGGATTATTTGGTCACGACCCTGTCTGACTGCTGCAGTGTTGTGCACGTTCACACCTCACAAGAACTCGCTCCGAGTTCAGTTCACACAGATTAAAATGAATAAATTCACGTTCAGAGTTCACCATTTCAGTGTGAACTCGTTCATGTTCAATTCACTTTGTGAGAATAAATGACCCAGGAGTTTACTTTTTTCAATTTTGCATGCCTTATATTAGGCTATTACAGTGTTCTTGAATAAAATACAGTAATTATGAAGACTTTTTTATTCAAATACACTTTATTGAATTAAATCCAGCAACAAAAACGTATAACCATATATGCTAATATCCTCCTGGTCAAAAAAGAAATTAAATAGATGCAAGTATACATATAAATGACCGCTCTATTTCCAACTGTGTGACACAAATGGTGACTGTGGAACCAGCATGTAGGTAGGTAAACTAACCTGTTATGCTGCCGGTCAAAATTCACGTCAAATTTTGTAATGTCCAGCAGGGGAAAATATAAACGTGGCCTCTCGAAGTACAACGTTTTCCTAAAAGCGAAAGCGGAGCTTTACCGTGTGCTCATGTCAGCCGGGGTGCAGCTTAAGCACAAGCAGGCAGACGCAGACAGAACCTATTTGATGTGAATACAAATAGAGGCAAAAAATTACTACAAAATAAATATTTGTAAAAATTCACTATTTGTGCTTATATCCAAATACCGTATTCAGATTCGGCTCCATCCCTACATTACAAGGCAAAATGTTTAATGTGGACCTAAACCAGAATCCAGAATGTCACCTAAAACTGGACTAGCTCACGTTCAAGTTCTTCACTTACAAATACGTTACGTTAAGATCACCGTTCTTAGAACAATGAGCTGGTTCAATTCATTCATGCACAACGTGGACTGCTGCGACTGTGTATAGGAGAGTGGTAGATCCAGCTACAATTAATAACCATGTTGTTCCAGTTTCAGGCTGAATAAAGCTGGTTTTACTAAAGTACCGAGATTTAGCCTCGTTTTTTGGGGTGCAAGACATTGACTCACACGTCACACCTTTAATTCAGAACTGTGTAGAAGTCCCTTGGGCAGTGATTACCATTTCATGTCTTCCTGGGTTAGTCTCTACAGGTTTTGTGCACCAGCATATCTCATTCTTCCTGGCTGATCCTCACGCGCTCCACCAGATTGGATGAGAAGTGTCAGTAAGCTGCCATCTTTGGGTCTCTCCACAGATGTTCTGTGGGGTTTAAGTCTGGGCTTAATAGACTTGGTACTGAAGCTATTCCACCGTGGTCTTGGCTGTATACTTCAGGTCATTGTCACGCTGGCAGGTAAACTGTCACCCCGCAGTCTGAGGTGGTGTGCACTCTGGGGGTTTCTTCAAGGACCTCTCTATATTTAGCTGCATTCATCCCACCTTCAGTTCTAACCCGCCTCCCCATTTGCTAAGGAGCACACCCGTAGCATGATGTTGCCACCACCATTGCTTCAACGTCGGGATGATCTTAGGCAGTGGAGGAGCAGTGGCCTGGTGTTCTCCATAAAACAGCACTTGACGTTCTGCTCAAAGAGTTAAATTTTTGTGTCATCAGACCAGAGAATCTTTTCCCTCATGTTCTCATATATATATATACAGTATATAAAATTATATATGTTCTCAAATACTATTTGGCCAACTCCAATGCCATGAGTGCTTGCTTGATGGAGTGCTGCTGAGATGGTCATCCTTCTCATTGACAGGTTCTCCCATCTTGGCCGAGGAGTTCTGAAGAGCTGTCATAAGCTTCATACCTACTTTTATCTAAGAAAACATTACTGTGATGAAATAATCTTTCTAAGTACCGATACTTAAGTCATAAAACTGCATGGTTCCAAAATCTAGTTTTTTTGGCACACTTAAATGAGGAGCTGGTTTTTGTGGTTTTAACTGATATCCATATCCTCGTGTTCAGTGCATCGCTTTTTATTTTGTAATTTTTCAAGCTAGCAGTCATGTCTTCACATGCCAATCTTATCTTTTTTATATCTGAGGCTAGCAACTTGCACCGACAATTGGAAGGTTGCCAGTTCGAATCCCATAAAATGGCGGAAGTGACTCTGTTCTGTTGGGCCCCTTAACCTGCAATTGCTCTGTCCTGGGTGTGACATCAATCTGCATCCAGCCCTGCAAATTGCAGGGAAAACCTGGTGGTTGGTGGCAGGATTGGCACTTCAGCCACAGTAAAAAACATCTCACACTCTTCACTGAGGTGTCACCCATTGCATGACAGCACTCGGATCTTAATTCGGGTGGTTCGTCATGTGGTAGGTGCAGCAGCATGCTCCCAACCTGAATTCCTCCAGTCTGTTTCTGACCTGTTCTTAATCTGAGTGTTCACCGGTGGGCTAGGGTGGTCTGTTTTCTAGCTTTGCCGTTAATGCTGTCATAGTTAATCATCTTTTTCTTCTTTCGGCTGCTCCTGTTAGGGTTTGCCACAGTGGATCGTCTTTTTCCATCTCTTCCTGTCCTCTTCATCTTGCTCTGTTACACCCATCACCTGCATGTCTTCTCTCAGCGCAGCCATAAACCTCCTCTTAGGCCTTTCTCTACTCCTCTTATCTAACAGCTCTATCCTTAGAACCCATCTCTCCTATGCACATATCCAAACCAACACAATTTTGCCTCTCTGACTTTGTCTCCCAACCGTCCAACTTGAGCTGACCCTCTAATGTCCTCATTTCTAATCTTATTCATCCTCATCACACTCAGTGCCAATCTTAACATCTTTAACTCTGCCACCTCCAGCTCTGTCTCCTGCTTTCTGGTCAGTGCCACCGTCTCCTACCCATATAACATAACTGGTCTCCCTACCATCCTGTAGACCTTCCCTCTCACTCTTGCTAATACCCGTCTGTCACAATTCACTCCTGACACTCTTCTCCACCCCTTCCACCCTACCTGCACCCTCTTTTTCACTTCTCTTCCACAATCTTCTGATATAATACACTACTGTGGCTGTGCGTTTGTCTGTCCAGGATTTTAAATCACCTGTAGCTCGCAAACTGTTTCACCTGTTGACTGAAATGTGGTACACATCTACTACGTGACGTCTACTATCCGCTTTCGGGGTGATGATTTTTAGTACTCTTTTTATTTTTATTTTATTTTATTGTAGAACTCTTGGCAGCATGCAGCTGGGCAGCCGTGTGGCACATGCGTATGGGCACCGTTCTCATTCCCTGCCACTTTCACCATCACTTCCTCTACCTCTCTTCATATCTTAAATCATTCCTGAGGCAGATTGAAGACTTAAGTGCCAGCTTAAGTGAAACATTAAGAAAAACATACTAAGTAATTGCAACACAAACACTGACTTAATCAGTTTTAACGCGAAAAGATGCCGACGAAAGAAGAGAAGAAGCGGGCCGCTAGGGTGGAGAAAAGAAGAGCTGCTCAGGAAGCAGAAAGCAAATCAACCTCTGAGCAAACGAATGCTAAACATACAGAGAAAGAGGATGACAACTATCAGTCAAGTGTTTTCACTTCTCGTTATTGTGCAGTATGCCATTACTGGTCCATAATAATAATTCTTTCCATTTATATAGCACGAGGTGGAGTGGTGCCTCTGAGGCTAGGGATTTGCACTGGTAATCGGAAGGTTGACAGTTCAAATCCCGTAAATGCCAGAAGTGATTGCACTCCATTGGGCCCTTGAGCAAGGTCCTTACCCTGCAATTGCCCCATCCTGGGTATGACGTTAATCTGCATCCAGCCCTGCATGTAGGCCCTCCAACCTGCAGCGGAAAACCTGGGGGTTGGTTGGCAGAACTGGCACTCCAGCCACCATAAACAAACCTGACACTGTTCCACTCCATCTGAACTAGCGTGGTGCTGAGGTGTCACCCCACTGCATGACTGCAGTCAGGTTCTAATCTGGGATCCTGAGTTGGTTATGTGGTGGGTACGGCAATGCGCTGTATCACCTCTCTCTATAACTACTCAAAGTGTTCTTTGGTTGATGCGACGGCAGCCATTTTGGTGCCAGCATGCTCACCACACATGAGCTGTTAGGTGGTAAAGTGCTGAGAGAGTTAGAGACAGGGGACGATTATGGGGCCATGGTGGGCAGTTTAGCCTAACTTTGTAAGGAGTAGGGTGTATCCCGATAGTTAGACTTCATCTCTCTTCCTGCCTGAAACAGAGAAGCCGGATTTGAAAGGCTTTTTAGTTCATTGCGTACTTTGACTATTAGCTATTAATTATTCAAACTTCTCATATAAGTACTCCATTGTCGGTCCACCGCTTAGTGTACCTATAAGCAACTTTTAAATTAATTACAGAAATTTGGCAAAGTAAAAGAGGAATCAAGGATTTTGCTTGGTGCACATTTTATTTTTTTCCTAATTAGTAAAAGCTTAATGTGAATAATAGCAAGCTCCTCCATGCTGCCCTAATCAGGATCTTGTGCTTAAATGAAAGCAATTAATATGGCATTGATCGCAGCTATCAACTGTTTTGCACATTTTGGTATTTGGTTCAGGTGCACAAACTGCTTCAATAAGGTCAGCTACTGTACAGTATATGATGATCATGAAGTTGGATCAGAAATAAAGGGACATAGGACTGGGATGGGAGGATGGAGCACACTGGAGAGGGTAACATTCAAGTCCTAAAGAAACAACGTGCTGTAAAAGACCAAAAATGTTCAACAATCATTTTCACACACAATAAGAGACAAGCCGAAAACAGATTTAAAGGTTGTGAAGGCGTCACGGTGCCCAATCCGGGGTTCTGCCTTGGACCCAATGCTGTCCCTATTGGCTCTGGTCCTTCTGACCTGGAATTGGATCAAGTGAGGTTGATATTGGGTGGCTGGAGGGGAGGCTCCATCTAAAAAAGAGTTAATTTACTTGAACCAAAAGGCAGAGCAGTGCAATGGCTAATACCGCTGGCTCACACCTCATTAATACCAAATGTAAATGGTGGACCAGTAACTATCACTGTGGACTTTTGTTCCAGTTCCTCAAATTGTATCCCTAAGATGTGCAATTTTGGCTACGTGGTAACTCAACGTGGCTACGGTAGCCCTGTGATGGCCTACTGCCCTTTCCATGTTATAGAAACAGAAAGTGAATGAGTTAAGTGTGTAGTGTGGCCACAAGGGGGCACCAGAGAGCCCCAAACACAAATGCTCAGACAAGTCCAGAGTATAAAGCAAAGAGTATTATTTTAAAATAAATTCCTCCAAACAGTAATTAAGTGCACAATTCTTCACTCCTCCACTCCTTCACTCCTCTACACTGCTACTCCTTACGTAGCGGGCGAATGCTGTCTGGCTCCACTCCCGACTCCGACTCGTGTGGTGTGTTTTATTGAAGGTCCAGGGGTATTTCCAGCACCATCTGGGCACATCTGGGCAATACGGAAGTCCAAAACAAACCCTTGAGGGTTGAATCACTGGACTACAATTCCCAGCATTCCCTGAGTATCCGAATAGGTACTGAAAACCCAGGGATGCTGCCATCTAGCAGGTCAGGAGAGCCTATAGACTTGAGACAGATACCCCCGATCTCTTTGTTATATTGGTCTTCTGGCCTGTTTAGAAACTGGCACCAATCCCGACAGGGATTCCAACCCATCTGTGCTATCCATTACACTGGTAAAAAGCCATCAGCAAATTAAATTCATAGCAAAACTCAGTGTTGGGCTTTGTAAAACAATTCCCAGTATAACTTATGATCCACTTCCAGTGAAATGTGTGCCATTTAAATAGGGAAAAGTTGTTCAGTTTCTGCCTGGAGGTGTTTCCATGCTTTATTTCTGCATGTCTGGCTGTCATTTAGTCTTTATATATAACTAGACATTAAGCCCGTTGCAATAACGGGCGCTAGAACAGTAGTGCATAAACATTAGTAGGAACATCTATATTAAATGGCAAGGCACCTTGTATGTGGCTGTAATATGCGTCAGTGTATTGCGTGCCTTTAATTTTCTCTCTCAGTAATACTGGTTTGTATTTCCGTATAATTCCTGTAATTTTGTCTGACAGTAATACTGTGGAACCCGATTTGGTCGTGAACCAAAGTAATTTCCACCATAGGATTGTATGTAAATACAATTAATCCGTTCCAGACCGTATGAACTGTATGTAAATATATATTTTTTTAAGTTTTTAAGCACAAATATAGTTAATTATACCATTGAATGCACAGCATAATAGTAAACTAAATGTAAAAACATTGAAAAACACTGAGAAAACCTTGAACAACAGAGAAAACTAACACTGCAAGAGTTCGCCTTACGACCCGCTTGCTAAAATCACTTTTTTTTAATGAGTTTTAAGCACAGGGAAAAAAATGAACATTTGAAAAATCCATAATGTAATAAACAACCAAGAAAAGTAACATTACAACAATGCACGCGCGCCTGTGTGTGTTTCTCTCTCACGGGCCTGCGTATGTGTGTGTCTGTCTCGCGCTTGCCTGTGTGCGTGTGTCTCTTTCGCGGGCCTGCGTATGTGTGTATGTGTCTGTCTCTCGCGTCTGTGTGTGTGTCTCTCTTACACGTGTGTGTGTGTCTGTCTCGCGCTTGTGTGTGTGTATCTGTCTTGCGCCTGTGTGTGTCTGTCTGTCTCGCGCTTGCCTGTGTTTGTCTGTCTGTCTCGCGCTTGCCTGCGTGTGTGTGTGTCTCTCTCGCGGGCCTGCGTATGTGTGTGTGTGTCTGTCTCTCGCGTCTGTGTGTGTGTCTCTCTCAAGCGCGCGCCTCTGTGTCTGTGTCTGTGTGTGTGTGTGTCTCTCGTGCCTGTGTGTGTCTGTGTCTGTCTGTCTTTCTCTCGTGCGTGCCTGTGTGTCTCTCTTGCGCCTGTGTGTGTGTGTGTCTCTCTCACACCTGTGTGTGTGTCTCTCTCACACGTGTGTGTGTGTCTGTCTCGCGCTTGTGTGTATCTGTCTTGCGCCTGTGTGTGTGTGTCTGTCTCGCGTTTGCCTGTGTTTGTGTGTCTGTCTCGCGCTTGCCTGTGTGCGTGTGTGTGTGTCTCGCGTTTGCCTGCGTGTGTGTGTGTCTCGCGCTTGCCTGCGTGTGTGTGTGTCTCGCGCTTGCCTGCGTGTGTGTGTGTGTGTCTCTCTCTCTCTGCACACACAGGGAATGCACAGGAAGAAAATGAACACGTGCCGTGAAGTCCCGCGCATGCGCACTTCACCAGAAGACACACACACACGGACACCTGGACGCACACTGAGGTTTTAGTAAAGAGGATACGCTACAGTGGCTGTCCGTTTGCCTGTCCAGGATTTTAAATCACCTGTAGCTCTCAAACCGTTTGACTGATTGACCTGAAATTTGGTACACATATACTACGTGATGTCTGCTATCCACTTTCAGGGTAATGATTGACCTCCAAGGTAATTTCTCTTTTTATTTTTATTTAATTTTATTGTAGAATCAACTCTCGGCGGCAGCCAGCAGGGCGGCGGTGCGGTGCATTCGTACGGGCGCCAATCTCATCCCTACCACCTTCACCGTCACTTCCTCTACCTCGTCGTATCTTAAATCATTCTTGAGACAGATTGAAGACTTAAGTACCAGCTTAAGTGAAAAATGAAAGAAAAACGTACTAAGTAACTGCAACACAAAAACTCACTTAATCAGTTTTAACGTGAAAAGATGCCGACGAAAGAAGAGAAGCAGCGGGCCGCTAGAGTGGAGAAACGAAGATCTGCTCAGGAAGCAGCAAGCACCTCAACCTCGAAGCAAACGAATGGTAAACGTACAGAGAAAGAAAATGAAAACTTGGAATGCTCAAGTCAAGCGTTTACACTGCGCGTTATCGTTATAGCAGTGTGCCGTTACTGGTATTTAAATAATAATAAAAGAAAAAAAATCACTGAAAGTGTGCATTTCCTCAGCTAGGATAAGGCAGTTGTGAGCTAATGGCCTGAGAAGGCGGTTTTAGCAGCGGGGATTTTGTTTTCAATTTCTCCATGGAGGAAAACATAGTAACGCGCACGACAATGTGTTTTAGTGTGTTGCTATACGGAAAATGTGCAGCATGTCAAATTTTGAAACACATACTGCACTCCTCTAATGGGAGGCATGAATTGAATTGAGTGTATCGGCGTTGTATGGATTATACGCAGCTGCAGAAAAAATTACAGGTAGACACACGAGCCTGAGGGGCTAGACCAGGCCAAGGGGACGCTCACGTAACGCCTGGCTGCGGCAGATAGATGGTCATTTCTGAGGGGTGGGACTGGACCACATGCCTGCCTGGGGGGCTGCCAACCAGCATACTGAGCTGTTTTGTAGTGTGATGTGTGTGGCAACACGCTGTACCAGGGCATGCTCCCCAATCTGACCTGACCCGGCATAAGTGTAAATGAGACTTTAATAATAATAATAATAATACATTTTATTCATATAGCATCTTTCTCATGCTTTAGGGGACTGTATTCCTTGTTTTCATTTGCATTTGCATTTATTTGCATTAGCAGATGCTTTTATCCAAAGTAACTTACAAAAGAGGGCAACATAATCGAGAATCACCAATCTGGGGGACTGTCTTGAATCAGTGTTTAGCAAGACACATTGCAAAGGTTGAGCTATAAAGCTAGCATAACAAAATAACTATCAATTAACAATATGATAAATACCCACCGAGCTTAAACATTTATAAACAAGTTAAAAGATCTCCACAGAACAGTAGGGTTTTCTATCACTTTTTAAACAAATTGAGGGAGTCAGCAGTTCAGATGGAGGTGGGCAGCTCATCCCACCAACTAGGAGCTACATATGAAAGGACTCTGGATTGAGATTTCATACCATGCAGAGGTGGCTTCAGCAGACGCTCTTCACCTGCAAACCAGAGTGGGCGAGAAGGAGCGCAGCACCTCACCAGTGTCTCCATGGGCACACATGTACTGACCCACTGACTACACTGTAGGCAATCATCATCAAGGAGTTGAACTTAATGTGTGCTGCTACAGGGACACAATGAGGCGACTGGAAGAGGGGAGTGACATCCATCTGTCTTGGATGGTTCAATACAACACGGCCTGCTGCATTCTGGACCATCTGCCGTGGCTGGATGGCACATGTGGGTCCTCCTGCTAGTAGTGTGCCACAGCAATCCAGACATGACATGACCAAAGCCTGGACCAGAAGTTGGGCTGCATACTCAGAAATAAAACCCCAAAAAACTGTGTAGTAAGTTTTATGTTTTCAATTGTAAATGAAAAGAAATGAGGGAAGAAGCCAGAATTGCTGGCCTTTGCTGCAAGATAATGGCAGGTAATGGAGGGGGCGCTGCTCACTGTGCCAGATAGATAGATAGATAGATAGATAGATAGATAGATAGATAGATAGATAGATAGATAGATAGATAGATAGATAGATAGATAGATAGATAGATAGATAGATAGATAGATAGATAGATAGATAGATAGATAGATAGATAGATAGTGTGGTCCCTGGCCGGGCTCCAAAGGAGGGCTTGTGCCTCCTCCAGACCGTGAGGGGGCGTCCGTCCTGGTTATGTAGGGGGCCTCGGGTTAAGGGCTTGGAAGCCCAGCCCTGTAGGGACCCGTGGCCACCGCCAGGCGGAGCCCCAGTGCCTGAATATCCCGGGAGTCCAGCACTTCCGCCACACCAGGAAGTGCTGGGGGGAAGACGACAGGGGACACCCGGACGGCTTCCGGGTGCGCAGCCGGCACTTCCGCCACACTGGGGTGTGGTCAGGACTGATTGCCGGGAAGCAGCTGGAGCTCATCCGGATTCCCATTTAAGGGTCCGCCTCCCAAGAGTGGGTGACATTAACGTGTCTGCCTGTCTGTGTCCGGGGCAAGGTTCACAATAGATAGATAGATAAATATTTAGTATAGTAGAACACTATTCATAATATTAATGTTTTCTCTTAATTGGGAATCATAGTCTATAAATGTAAAAAATAGAAATAATAAAACTAATATCATAGGCAACTTTAAACAGCATCTTAGGGTATCTCTGACAGAGCAATGAATGAAAAAATAATGCATACATACAAACATGTACATACATACAAATATACATACATATGAATAGATAGATAGATAGATAGATAGATAGATAGATAGATAGATAGATAGATAGATAGATAGATAGATAGATAGATAGATAGATAGATAGAGAGCACCTGTCCTCTCAGTGGTTTGTGTTAAACTGATGATTGGTTGATTTCAGGTGTAGCAAGACTTCTAAGAGCGGCCTGTCCTCAGCAGCCGTGTGCAGCCTCATCGTGTCGAGTCTCATGTGGGCCATGGCCATTGCATGACTGTGTTAATACCAAACAACAAAGCCAGGGTTTTCATATCCTGGCCTCATATTTGCAAACTGATATGTCCCTGATACATACATTAAAACAAAATGCTAAGCTCCTCTTCCTCCGGCCTACATTTTTCATCTTTTAGAAATTGAGCTTTGAGTTCTACTTTGAACAGCTCTCTGTTGTAATCATCACGTTAGCGTAATGGTGTGCCATATAATGTGATGATTATGAGATGCAAGTCAAGTTATCTGGCTCCTCACTTCAATGGAATTTCAAGCTCTCGGACACTTGATCAGACACATGGCTTCCAGCAGTGGGTTTCCGTCAAACTGCAAAGCCTGGAAACTAAAGCTGGAATATGATACACTTAGCAATATGTTTGTTTCCACCATTTCCTGATAATGAAATGAAAATCTGTGTTAGAGTCACGAGCCTCAGAATTAATGACCTCAAGATGGCGTGTTGTTTGTCCCCACTGGAGCATCATCCCCCTGCTTGCCGTCTTGCACACTCTGAAATTCCATAATTAAATAAATGGAAGCAACACATTCTGGTAAACTCCATTTAACATTAGTCAGATTTGTATCAGGACAGAACCTTTTTTCATATCTTATTGAAATGCAGGACTCTTTAATTATGTTATGGCTTTTCATTTTTATTTAATTGAATTGAATTTGTTTTAACTCTCTTTATTTCCCATATCAGTTTCCAATAGATCTGTTTACAATTGACTTTTGTTTAAATCCCATTGCTTTTGTTTAAATTTTCATCATTGGATCCTTAGAAAGGTCATTTAGAATTATCTTTAAGCACCATTTAATGATGGCATTTTGGCATGAGGGCCTGTGCTGTATCATTTTTACTATGGCATAGTTTGCAATGGCACAGTGATTGGCAATGCTGCCTCACAGCTCCAGAAGATGGAGTTCAAGTCCTCACTTGGTCATTGTCTCTTTACTGTTTACATGTTCTCTGTGAGTCTGTATGGAGATCTCCTCTCACATCTTAAAGATGTCCAGGTTTGATTTATTGTGGTGTTTAAATCAACCCTGCATCTGCCAGGGAGACTTGTGTGTGTTACATTAGCTGTTCCCTCTGAAAAACACACACACACACCCTGATAGACTTGCATGTGAGTGTTCACTTGTACTGAACTAGCATCCCACCCAGGTCTGGTTCTGGACCAAATCTGAGAACCACCAGGACTTGACTCAGAAATCCACAACCCTCAGCTAGATCAAGTGGTTTTGATGACACATAGATGGTGTACCATTTAAATAATGGATATGCTGCCTTTTAAAGCAGCTTTAACATACTGGCGACACTGGAGATTTGTGATCTGTTCAAAAAGATCTGTTCTCCCAAATTGCAAGGTTCTTGCAGACTGCGTTACTCTGCTGCGTTCATTTTGGCCTCAACCCTCACAATCCTTCTCGGTGCTGCTGCAGAGAAGCATCTCCACAGCCTGATGCTGCCACCGCCATTCGTCATGGTAAGCAATGGTGTGTTTTTGATAATGTGAGGGTTCAAACATGCAGTTTAGTCAAAAAGCTCCATTTTGGGCTCCTCAGACCACAGAGTTTTCTTCTAGATGGCTTTAGTGACTCCTGTGTGTCTTTTGGCAAACTCTAGCTAAGATGTTGCCCTTTTTAACAGTGGCTTTCTCTTTTCCACACAAAGCTGTAACTGCTGATCACTAAGGTAACACTTGTTATGTGCTCAGTCACTCCAGTCTCAGCCACTGCAGCTTGTAACTCCTGTAAAACAAAATCACAATACAGAAACTGCACTCGTTAAAGTAGTAAATGACTTGCGTGTAAATGCAGACAGAGGCCGTCTATCTGTTCTCATCCTCTTAGATGTGAGTGCTGCATTTGATACCATTGATCACAATATTCTTAGAAATCGCTTTAGTCAATGGGTGGGCCTCTCTGGCAGTGTCTTAAATTTAGAAAATTCTTTGTTAGTTGTGGTAATTATACTTCGATGACGCGTGATATTCTATATGGTGTTCCACAAGGCTCTATCCTGGGTCAACTGCTCTTTTCGATTTACATGCTTCCGTTAGGTCAGATTACCTCGGGGCATAACGTGAGCTACCATAGCTATGTCGATGAAACACAACTGTATTCAACAATAGCGCCTGATGACCCCGACTCTCTTGATTCACTGACATAATGTCTTACTTGTGTTTCTGAATTGGATGAGTAGTCATTTTCTCAAACTAAATAAAGAGATAACAGAAATTTTAGTGATTGGCAATAATAAATATATTATGAGGTTATTTGAAATAAACGATGCATTAGGATTAAAAGTCAAGACGGAGGTAAAGAATCTAGGGGTAACTGTTGACTCTGACCTGAATTTTAAATCACATATTCATCAGATTACTATCAGCATTTTTCACTTAAGAAATATAGCAAAAGTTAGACCTCTTATTGGCAGCATGGTGGCACAGTGGTAGTGCTGCTACCTCGCAGTTAAGAGACCCGGGTTCGCTTTCCAGGTCCTCCCTGCGTGGAGTTTGCATGTTCTCTGCGTGGGTTTCCTCCGGGTACTCCGGTTTCCTCCCACAGTCCAAAGACATGCAGGTTAGGTGCATTGGCGATTCTAAGTTGTCCCTAGTGGGGCCTGGAATCCCTGTAGATTTTATTTTTTTCTCCGGCCGTCTGGAGTTTTTTTTTTTGTTTTTTTTTTCTGTCCCCCCTGGCCATTGGACCTTACTCTTATTCTATGTTAATTAATTTTGACTTATTTTATTTTCTTACTGTGTCTCTTATTTTTCTATTCTTCATTATGTAAAGCACTTTGAGCTACATTTTTTTTTTATGAAAATGTGCTATAGAAATAAATGTTGTTGTTGTTGTTGTTGTAGTGTGTGTGTGTGCGCCCTGTGGTGGGCTGACGCCCTGCTAGGGGTTTGTTTCCTGCCTTGCGCCCTGTGTTGGCTGGGATTGGCTCCAGCAGACCCCATGACCCTGTAGTTCGGATACAGCAGGTGGATAATGGATGGATGGATAGACCTCTTATTACATTTCAAGATGCTGAAAAATGAGTTCACACTTTTGTTTTCAGTCGGCTAGATTCCTGTAACGCACTCCTCTCAGGACTACTCAAAAAATACATCAATCGATTGCAACGCGTGCAGAATGCAGCTGCTAACTTGGAAATGACAATCCAAGCACATCACCCCAGTTTTGATGTCACTACATTGGTTACCTGTGTCATTTAGAATTGACTTTAAAGTACTACTTATGGTTTACAAAGCCTTAAATAATCTGCTCCATCCCATATCTCTGAATGTGTTTTATCTTACACTCCAAATCGTAACCTTAGATCTTCAAATGAGTGTCTGCTTAGAATTCCAAGAGCTAAACTTAAAAGAAGTGGTGAGGCGGGTGGCCTTCTGCTGTTATGCACCTAAAATCTGGAATAGCCTGCCAATAGGAATTCATCAGGCTGATACAGTGGAGCACTTTAAAAAACTGCTGAAAACACATTACTTTAACATGACTTTCTGATAACTTCACCTTAGATAAATTTTGACTCTCTGTATATTCAATTAATTATCATGATTATTCATGGTGGCTCCATAAGCCGTACTAACCCCTACTTTCTCTTCTGTTCTTTTTCCGGTTTTCTGTGGTGGTGACCTGTGCCACCACCATCTGATCAAAGCACTGTGATGTCCCTGTATTGATGGATTAAAGGCCAGAAGTCCACATGACCATCATCATCAAGTTCTTCCATGAGAACCCTGAATACCATGAGGACTGATTGAGGTCATTGATGTTACATAGAATGCCTAGAGGGGGCTGGGTGGTCTTGTGGCCTTGGAATCCCTGCAGATTTTATTTTTTTCTCCAGCCGTCTAGTTTTTGTTTTTTTTTCTGTCCTCCCTGGCCATCGGACCTTACTTTTATTCAATGTTAATTAGTGTTCCCTAATTTTAATTATTTATTTTGTCTTTTTCTCTTTCTTCATCATGTAAAGCACTTTGAGCTACATTGTTTGTATGAAAATTTGATAGAGAAATAAATGTTGTTGTTGCAGAATTCTCAGAGGTCTCTTGGAGGTCTTCATCGCTTGTTATCTTGAGTGTGAATTGAAATCAAAACCCGAGAATGACAAGGACTCTGAACTGACCCAATATATGTGAGTGTTTTTCATGTTCCTATGTTCCTTATATTCATTCTATCTATCTATCTATCTATCTATCTATCTATCTATCTATCTATCTATCTATCTATCTGTTGTCATGCAGGCACATTTTAAGACCTCCTTGCAGGCTCAGTCAAGGTATGTAATAACCTGCCGAGGTCAGAGTGGGCGCTGTCGCCAACACGGCCATCTCCTTCTTTCTCCACAGTGTCAAGAAGCTGCCAGTAAAAGCATGTTGCCCCACTATTCAGGTCCCACTACCGTAAAACCCCAGACATCCTGAAAGGAGGCAACACCTTTGGCGAGAGCAACCCGTAAGATGGAACACTGCTAAAAACAAACAAGTTTGTTTTGAATTCCTGCTGAAAGAGCGCATGTCAACGAGTGCTGTTTTTAATTTGTTTTACTTTATTTTTTTGGCCTCCAATGTTTAAAAGGGACAAACCAGTTAGCATCCCAAAAGTTCTTGCCACAGTCCTGAGCTGTCCTTAGATAGATAGATAGATAGATAGATAGATAGATAAATCAACATTTAGTATGTTAGAACACTATTCATAATATTAACGTTTTCTCTTAATTGGGCATCATAGTCTATAAATGTAATAAAACTAATATTATAGGCAACTTTAAACAGCATCTTAGGGTATCTCTGACAGAGCAATGAATGAAAAAATAATGCATACATACAAACATGTACATACATACAAATATACATACATATGAATAGATAGGTAGATAGATAGATAGATAGACTTTAGTATAGTAGGCAGGATAAGATAGATAGATAGATAGATAGATAGATAGATAGATAGATAGATAGATAGATAGATAGATAGTGTGCCTGGGTGTGCTATCTATCTATCTATCTAGCTAAATAGATAATAGAGCAGATATTTGCGATAATTTGCCTGTGGCACAGTGAGCAGCGCCCCCTCCATTACCTGCCATTATCTTGCAGCTAAGGCCAGCAATTCTGGCTTCTTCCCTCACTTCTTTTCAGTCACAATTGAAAACATAAAACTTACTACACAGTTTTTTGGGGTTTTATTTCTGAGTATGCAGCCCAACTTCTGGTCCAGGCTTTGGTCATGTCACGTCTGGATTGCTGTGGCACACTATTAGCAGGAGGACCCACATGTGTCATCCAGCCACGACAGATGGTCCAGAATGCAGCAGGCCGTGTTGTGTTGAACCATCCAAGACAGATGGATGTCACTCCCCTCTTCCAGTCGCATCATTGTGTCCCTGTAGTAGTACACATTAAGTTCAACTCCTTGATGATGATTGCCTACAGTGTAGTCAGTGGGACAGCACATGTGTGCCCATGGAGACACTGGTGAGGTGCTGCGCTCCTTCTTGCCCACTCTGGTTTGCAGGTGAAGAGCATCTGCTGAAGCCACTATACTAAAATTAGGATCTTTCTATCAATTGTTGCCAAGATCAGATTAAGAACCCCACAGGTCCCAGGGTGTCAAAAATGTATAAGTCCCCTCCTTATCTCACCACCCCATTAAACTAACGAGTGGAAACAAGTAATTACCTGCACTCCTTGATTTTGTCGGCTTCTTGTTCCCCCTCGCAATGCTTTAACAGTTATTCTCATTTTTGTTATTGACGGGGGGTCCCCATAAATGTCTTCAGTGTGCTGATATACATACTGAATAATTATAATGGGAAGTCCCCCTTAGAGTGTACATCATCGTTTTTTATTTTAATGATGATGGTGGGTTTGTTGGAGTTTTGTGCACTCAGTTATGTGTATTGATCAGCAGAGCGAGCCAAAGGGTCCAATGAAACAAAAATGATTTTTTTCCCATATGCACAGGCCCCTTGGTGACAAAGGCCACAGGTCACATTCATGATCATCACACTTTCAAAGCTATACTGAGGTAAGGGAAGTTCCCACCCAGTGGGGCCCTCAACTCCTCTTTTATCTGCAGACTGGAGGATGAGGTGCTAGAGGGTCTCTGATGTCACCTCCTGGGGCAGCTCTCTTGGTTTTCTTCCTTCTGCCCTGACGAGTATTTAAGAGCTCATCAAACTGGAGGTCGGCAGTCAGTCTTGAAACTCGCACCTGAAGAGGACTGAGCTCCCCTAGCAGACAAATCTGAGACACATTAACTTGACTCATAGGTTTCTGACAGTCTGCGTGGTCCTCCACACTTTTATTCAGTCCCTGCTTATTTTCTTATACTATCTCTCTATTGGATTAAAGTTATCTATCGACTGCTTTGTCCCGTCATGTTTAGCTGTCTTCAAGTCTGTCTATCTACTGTTGCATAGTAACTGTCATATCTATCAATCTATCTGTTATATAGTGCCTTTCACACCGATTTCTCAGATTTTTATAGTATGTATTATCTTCTTTCTGCATCACTATGATCTGCTCAAAAGGGCTTTTTTTAAAAAATAAAACTAAATTGAAGCATAATAACAAAATGAGAAATGATCATTTGAGCTACTGGACCCACCTAATAAAACTTCATTTTGTAATCTTTGCAGGTAAATTATATCTAAACAGCTTTCTTCAACTTGCAGTGACCCGTTAGGAAATCATCATTCTGTACTTTGCAAGATAATTTATCAGTTTAATTGTCATACTGTAGAGCCCCTCGCATTTTAAACTGCTGCTTTGAATGAACAAAAAACAGGCAGATGGCTGCGTTCGTCTTGTCTGAGGTGTAATTTTTTCTACTGTAAATATACTTTGGTTTATCCTTTACAAATCCTCAGTATAGATTAAAGTTTTATGGTTTTGGAGGTAAAATGAAATAAATACCAAAAAAAAAAAAAATGAATTGCTTTTGAACGTAATTAACATTACAACGAATGCACTATCAACACCAATGGGTCATTTTAATTGACCATATAGTTAATAATGAACCACAATCAATCAATTAATCAATTCATTCATTCATTAAAATACATCAATAAATAAAAGCCAATAACTTGTGCGGTTTTTCAGTTTAAATAGCCTAAATGTATAATTGATCTTCCCAAATCACGAGTTGCATTCATTTTTATTTGCGATGCGTAGCACTTAATTGACGCTTTGCCCTCAGCTGCACTGTACTAAGCGTAATGAGAGTCCTTCAAATATTAAGAATGACCAACTGTTTCTGTAATATTTCTGTACAAGTTGTGTGTGTGTGTTCTTGTGGCTGAAGACCTGGACCAGAAGCCATATTGTGATAAGAACTTGGTTGTATGACCCTGCATTTAGTTCTTACAGATATACACAACTGGTCAGAAGTTTTAGAACACCCCTATTTTTCAGATTTTAATTGAAATTTAAGGAGTTCAAGTGTAGCCAATAACCTGAAATGTTACAATGGCAGGTGGTAAGCTGCTTGAAGTTAAAAAGTTTAGGTTGCACAAAAAATGAAATATAAGGTTAGTTTTTCAGGGAACAAGTAATGGGTTAACAACTGTGGCATGTGGCTGGGGGTGGTATCCAGCTGGGACGCCAATAAGGACCAGAGGAGGGCTTGCGCCTCCTCCAGACCATGAGGTGTTGACAGCCCTGGTTGCTTTGGGGGCCATGGTTGCAGAGCTTTAAAGCTCAACCCTTTAGGGGCCCGTGGTCACCGCCAGGGGACGCCCCAATGCCAGGAAAGCCTTGGACCTCAGCACTTCCGCCACACCAGGAAGTGCTGGGGGGAAGAGGAGCAGGGACACCCGGAGTGCTTCCGGGGATACAGCCGGCACTTCTGCCACACTGGGGCATGTCGGTGGAAGATTGCCAGGACACACCTGGAGCACATCCGGGGGGACATAAAAGGGGCCGCCTCCCTTCATTTAGGGCTGGAGTCGGGTGGAAGAGGACGAGGTCTGGATAGAGAGAGAAGGAGGCGGTCTGAAGGAAAGGCATTGTGGACAGAGGCCTGGACTGTTGAGGTGATTGGTGCCGCGGCACTGGGTTTGTGCACTACTTTATTGTATAAATAAACGTGTGTTGGACTAGAAATGATGTCCGTCCGTCTGTCTGTGTCAGGGCTGCTTCCCACACAACTTGCAGTTTTTCTGCAGCAGTGAAGGTTAATTCAGCCTTAAAAGCTGATGCAGACAATTCCTACTGGTGTCCCAACTTTTGTTGATTACTTACAAACCCTTTGTCTGTTAAAAAAAAGCAATATGGGAACAAAATGTGATTCCACACCCTCAGAAGTATGATTAGAACCAGACGGCACTGGAGATTACCATCGTAATGGTGAGGAAAAGGCTACTAAAAAAGGGTTATCCAGCTGACCATGATAACCTATCAAACGTGCATGACTTTCCTTGAGGCAAATTCTATAGAAAGCCAAGGCGTCAGTGAGTGCAGCATCTTACAGCATCAAAACAAACTGGGAAAGTGGAGGAATCTCCGACAGGAACAGACGCAAAGCCACAACAAAATCAAAAGGGGAACTCCTGAGAATCCATGACCTTCGTGATGGACGCCTCACAGGACAACATCTTCAAGTGCAGCTTATCAGCTGTGCAGTGTCCTGTATCTTTTAGAACAGGAGAATTCCTGGCTGATGTTAAGACTGGTGTTCCACAGTGGTCACTATCACAATTTATTTAATACAAATAAATAATTTGGATAGGAATATAAGTAACTAGCTGTGTAAGCTTGTGCTGTAAAAAGCCTGGGGTCCTAGAAACCATGGATTCTGGCACTTCAATCAATCAGTCACACAGGTTGTGCATTAGCGGCTAATCAAGGTTCGCTTTTCTCTGCGGTTTCGTTTTGCTGACGTGCTCACCTCTGTTGTCTATCAGCGGCTAAGCGAGTTTCTCTCTACTCGGAGGTTTCGTTTTACCGATGTGCTCTCCTTCATTGTCTATCAGCGGCTAAGTGAATTTTTCTCTCCTCAGAGGTTTCGTTTTACCGATGTGCTCTCCTTCGTTGTCTGTCAGTGGCTAAGCGAGTTTCTCTCTCCTCAGAGGTTTTGTTTTGCCAATGTGCTCTCCTCCATTGTCTATCAGCGGCTAAGTTAGTTTCTCTCTCCTCAGAGGTTTCGTTTTGCTGACGTACTCACCTCTGTCGTCTATCAGCAGCTAAGCCAGTTCCCTATCTCCTAGGAGGTTTCATTTTACTGATATGCTCTCCTCCATTGTCTATCAGTGGCTAAGCGAGTTTCTCTCACCTCAGAGGTTTTGCTTTGCCGATGTGCTCTCCTTCGTTGTCTATCAGCGCCTAAGCCAGTTTCTCTCTCCTCTGAGGTTTCATTTTGCTGATGTGCTCGCCTTGCTTGTGGATTAGCGGCTAAGCGAGTTTTGCTTTTCTTGGCGATTTCACTTTGGAGACAGAGTCGCTTTCTTTGAGCTTCATGCTGTAGCCTCGTGCTTTCGGGCCGGAAAGACAGACACCACACACACTTCCACCTGTAGACTTAACTTAACTTAACTGCACATGTCCAAACCAACGCAATCTCGCCTCTCTGACTTTGCCTCCCAACCGTCCAACCTGAGCTGACCCTCTAACATCCTCATTTCTAATCCTGTCCATCCTCGTCACTTCCAATGCAAATCTTATCATCTTCAACTCTGCCACCTCTAGCTTTGCCTCCTGCTTTCTGGTCAGTGCCAGCGTCTCCAACCCATATAACATAGCTGGTCTCGCTACCGTCCTGAAGACCTTCCCTTTCACTCTTGCTGAGACCCGTCTGTCACAAATCACTCCTGAAACTCTTCTCCACCCATTCCACCCTGCCTGCACTATCTTCTTCACCTCTCTTCCACAATCCCCATTACTCTGAACTTTTGATCCCAGGTATTTAAACTCATCCACCTTTGCCAACTCTACTCCCTCATCCTCACCTTTCCACTGACCTCCCTCTCATTTACACACATGTATTCTGTCTTGGTGGTCCTAATGACCATCATTCCCTTCCCCTCTAGAGCTTATCTCCACCTCTCCAGGTTCTCCTCAACCTGCTCCCTACTATCGCTACAGATCACAACGTCATCTGCAAACATCACAGTCCACGGGGACTCCTGTCTAATCTCATCTATCAACCTGTCCATCACCATTGCAAATAAGAAAGGGCTCAGACCCAGTCCCTGATGTAATTCCACCTCCACCGAATCAACTCACCCCTGTCACACTTCCCTCGTATTTCCGGCGCCGCAGCGAGTGGCAGCCATTCCAGCAGCTCCGTGTATGACCTTATCTTTTTACCTTTTTTTTTTCTATTTTTCTCTATTTCACTGATCACTTCTACCACTTTCTTTTATGTGGAATCGCTCCCTGGACACTTTTTACTATTTTTACTACTTGACATGGATTTTTACACGCCGAGAGTCGCCTATTCAAATAGTCAACTTAAAGCACTGAGAAGAAATGCCCACGCCGGTGTGGTTCCCTATTTACCTGATGAGGTAAGAAGACGATATCGGGGCAGCCGAGCCGGCAAAGATAAAAGATAAAATAAAAGCCAAGCAGCTTGAGAGAAAATGGCGTTATAAACCGTCGGTGCCTTCTGTGATCCTGGGAAATGTGAACTCAAAAATTGTGAATTTCCCCTTGGGATTAATAAAGTATCTATCTATCTATTATATAGTGCCTTATCTATCTATCTATCTATCTATTTATCTATTATATAGTGCCTTATCTATCTATCTATCTATCTATCTATCTATCTATCTATCTATCTATCTATCTATCTATCTATCTATTATATAGTGCCATATCTATCTATCTATCTATCTATCTATCTATCTATTATATAGTGCCTTATCTATCTATCTATCTATTATATAGTGCCTTATCTATCTATCTATCTATCTATCTATCTATCTATTATATAGTGCCTTATCTATCTATCTATTATATAGTGCCTTATCTATCTATCTATCTATCTATCTATCTATCTATCTATCATACGGTCCCTTTCACATCTATCTATCTATCTATCTATCTATCTATCTATCTATCTATCTATTATATAGTGCCTTATCTATCAATCTATCTATTATATAGTGCCTTCTATCTATCTATCTATCTATCTATCTATCTACATATCCTGTACAACTGTTACATACTTCTCTGCCACTCCCGACTTCCTCATACAATACCTCAACTCCTCTCGAGGCACCCTGTCAGTTGCTTTCTCCAGGTCCACAAAGACGCAATGCAACTCCTTCTGGCCTTCTCTATACTTCTCCATCAACACTCTCAGATCAAACATTGCATAAGATCAAATCAGTAAATCTAAACAACAACTGTCATTAAAAAAAAAAAATAGAACGCAGAAATACATTTTTTTCTTTTAATTTAGGAATAAGTGTCACCTCAGTGAATTTTAGAACTCCTTGGTCATGTTAGCCCAAATTAAGGATAAAAATAAATAAATAAGTCAGGGTGTGCTGCGGCTTTTGCTCACGAGAAGGGTGACTGCTTGCTACAGATTCCAGCCATACAGAGATAATCAATAATAGTGCAGAACACTTGATCTGGCAGTCAGCAAAGCTAATAAAAAAAACTATTATCAATTAATCAGGACTCCCTTAATAGGCACCTTCAAGATGAAAAATGCAGAAAATTGATTTATTTTGTGCTGAACAATGCAAGAAGGAATGGCTTCATAATTTGACTTTTAAAATCTCCATTTCCCTGAAGCAGATAGGCCACATATATGGTTCTCTAATAAGCTTTTCCGTTGCAGATATTTAATGTGGGTTATGATAGTAAAATTTCGTGGTGCACTGTATAATAAAAAAGAGGGCCCTGGGCAATCAATGGGGTGAAAAAAGAAGTTCATTTCAGTTGCTATGACACTTCTGGGTGACTACAATAGTTTTCATGTGCTGACACCGAGCAGTAATGAATGAATGAAAGAAGAAGTGAGTCGCAGCTGCACTTTGCAATCACTTTAGGAGACATCTACACTCTCTCCGCCAAAATACTATTAATACGTGTGTCAGCAGAGTGAGTGAATCTCGGGGTATGAATGTATTGGAACAGTTCAGAAAAGAAAATGAAGACGATCCTCGGGGACAGATACTGCTTTCTCTCTAAGAGACTCTTCGTTATACAGGCATTGTGAAGCTTTTCCTTTATTTGTGTAAAGATTAAATTGCACATGATTTCTAATGTTTCTGCTCCACCAACTGTCATAGGTCGATGACCTTCATGGAACCAAGATAATAGAAACATTGTCTGTTGTTCATGCCAGCGCTGCTCTTGCACAGCCCACTACTTTTCTATTGTTATAAGTCAAAAGCAATTAAGTAAAATACTGGATAAGGCATCTCAATTGCTTGCAATATTTAATACCCTCTCTGATGTAATTACTACTTAACAGCAATAGCAGAATTTATCTGATGTAATAATAATGGTAATTGTGATATATTATAATGGCAGCAATCTTCAAGGTAACAAAAGGTTGTGTAACTGAGAAAATGAGACACGGACTCATTCACTGTAGGACTGACTGAAGGAGGCCTTGAAATTGATTCCGTAACTCGTTTGTATTTCATTATTTTTGAGTTGGCAATTTAAAACTTGTGCATTGCATAGAAAACAGACTTGTGATGCCGAAAACGGCACTTTTGTGGGTGATAAAACGATTTTTCTGCTTGAAATTACGGCTGCATTGTTGATGCCATGTATACATTTACAGCATGTGTAGTAAGGAATATGTTTCTGTTTTAATAATAATTCTTTATATAGCACTTTTCTTACTACTCATAGCACTTTACATGGTGAGTGGGAAGCCAGTTCAACCACCTGAATGATGTGACGGCAGCCATTTTTGTGTCAGTATGCTCACCACATATGAGCTGTTAGGTGGCGAAGTGGTGAAAGACAGCTAGCCAATTAGAGATGGGGGATGATTAGAGGGCCAGAATGACTAGGTCAAGGTGGGCAGTTTAGCCTGGACATTGGGAAACACCCTACACTTTATGAAGGGTGCCCAGGGATCTTATATGACCTCAGAAGAGTCAGGACCTTAGTTTTACATCTGATCGGAAGGACGGAGCCATTCTTACAGCACAAGTGTCCCGCATCACTGCACTGGAGCATTGGCATCCACATTCAGACCACTGGGTTAAGCACCAACCGCTGGCCTCACCAATCTCAGCTTTGTCCTAGATGGTCTCCCATCCAAGAAGCAGCCTTAGCTTCAGGTGGACGACAACTTCTGAAATGCATGTGGCATGGCTCTGGGCCAACTCTGGGCCAAATTAAGCAAAAAATGACATACGAGGGACATTCAAGTTTCTGCACTTTTTAAACTCTATTTATTAAGAGTTTCACAAACAAATGACATCACTTTTCCACATAGTCACCTTCCTTTGCAATGCAATTTTCCCAGCGTCGTACCAACTTTTTAATGTCATCAGCAAAAAACATTTTTGGTTGAGCAGGTAGCCACTGATCACCACTGCTTTCACATCATCATCTCATGAAAATCTTCTTCCCTTCCAGAGTACTCTGCATCTGTCACACTAATATGGCCATTTTCGAACATTTCAATGCACTCATAGACGACTCTACGAGAGAGAGAACTTCATCCCAACACATGCGGAGATTAATTTCTGCTCCTGGCACACTTTTTGCCCACAAGAAGCGTACAACAGAATGATGTTCCTTTTTTGGTGCAATTTATAAAATTCACAGCCATCTTCACCACAGGGTGACAACTCTTACACTAAACTGGGAGGGCAACTGGCTATGCCAGACAGAACTAGTCACATGGCAGTCTCAGACACGACCAATCTCTACTCCTCCTGCCTTCAAAGTTTCCAACGAAAATATAAAAGTGTGGAAACTTTTTGAGGTCCCTTGTATTGAATTCTCAGACCTGCTTAATTTAGGGTTATAGTGGGGTAATGTACTTACCCAGGCATTACCAAAGAAAGGAACATATCATTTTTTAAGGGTTTACATTTTCAGGGAAAGGAAAACAGCAAAGAAAGAATGGCGTCAACCTTTTTTGTTCGGAAGATGAGAAGTCAAGACAACACTTTCATTGGCATTTTAGCGCTGCTTCATCAGTGAAATGCAATTGGGCTGTGGGTTACTATCAGTAACAGTCCAGTTCCTTATTAGAAGCTCATCGCCACCCACAACTGAAGTAAGAGAAAGGACCTGCAAAGCATTTAGTTTAATTAACCAAAGGAAAGTAAGAGGGATCCCAGAGGTCAACCTTGTAACAACTACACGCACGCTCAGATGGCGTCTCTGCTGGAGCGAAGTACAGACTCGGCCACACCAAACTGTTATTAGCCTTCAGTATCTTACCCGCCCTGCACTCAAGCTCTCCAGATAAATTAGTCAAAGAGAAAGGTTCAGCAGGTGTAAAATGAGTATATAAGAAGAGGATAAAATCTAACAACCATACCCTGAATTTCACATTGTAAATGCAAACATTTACTGTGACAGATAAAAACAAAAAAAAAAAACGGACCCAACCTCCCTCGTCTTAACTATGAAACATATATAAATTACAAAACAGAAAAATCGGCAGTGGTCTCCCCTCGACTTTCTCTTGCAGTTTAGAATTAAGCCCTGCGGTGAAGATGGCTGCCAAACGTATAGATTGTACCAAAGAGGAACGGCGTCTGTGTAATCGTGTGTTTACCCCTTACACTTGTCAAGATTGTTATTGGATTGGTCTACTCATGCACCCTAAATAAGGCACACACATACATAGATACACACACACACTCTGACCCTAACCATAACAGTGCCCTACGAATGACTCATACACCACTGGTTAACTTCTAGCACTTTAAACCACACAAGTGCTTTAGGAATAACACAGCCTGTCACTCTCTCAGTACTTCAAAAGACTTACTTATTATTGGCACGAACAACATACAATGTTTTAAAGATATTTCAGACCTTAATATTACTTTTGGTATCCAAGAATACATTTAAACATACAAAGGCCCAGCATCCTTGACTATAGACCATTTATCAGCCAAGAATGCCTTACTTTACCTACTTGTTCCCTACTATTGGGTGGAGCTCTCACCCTCAGCCTTAATAAACCTCACAGCACAGAGGTAATGCGCAAACCTACAGCTGCACCAGGTGCTCAAATCTACCTTGTTACTTCAATTACTCTAGGCATTAAAACAAAGCATAGAAAGATGAAAACAAATGCTCTTACGATAAAGGTGTATGAGGATGTGAGATACAAAAACATAAAAACAGTGCAAATGTCGCTTCGGAACAGTTCAGGTATTACCATGTGATCATGTTGGCACAATACATAGAAAAAAAAGGTTGTGTGCTCCATGGTTACTCTCTCAGGTGGGCGTTAGCATATCATAATCTCTTGGACTAATAGCATGAGTTTTCGGCATTCAACTTATACAACCGGCATTATGAAATACCGGAAATTATATGGTAAAGTCAAGTCCTGACTTATCTGTGGGAGAACTTAAACGCGAGTGCGAGTATATACGGTAATTTTGGTTAAACATTCACTTCTGTGCAGTATGCCATTTGATATGCTGGTAAAATTACTTATGAATATGTACTTAACTATACAATATCAAGAGAAACATGTCTCACTCAAGCTACCTCTGAACATTCCAAAGTGAAGTTGTTTTAGTATGTCAGATTGGCGCTGGTCAATTGCCACTGTGATGAGCGGCCATGGGGAGAGAGCATTGGTGAGGCATTACCTAATCCTGGGATGCTAGAGGGCAGCCATTCCTGGGCGGCTGTGGCACCACAGATTCCCGCAGGGCATGCTGGGAGTTAGAGTTTGGTACAGCCCTTTTGAGTTCTGTGCAGAACCCTATAGTAGATTTCCATCACACCTGGGAGAGATTCCAGGTAACGCTGATGAATGACCTGGCGCGCTCCCAGGAGGTGAATAAAAGGAGCCACCTCACTCCATTTGAGGAGCCAAAGTTGGCTGGATGTGGACAGAGCTTGCTGGGAGAAGAGTGGAGGCGGAAGGAAAGATTGAGAGAAAGAAGAAGAGAACAAAACGACTGTGCTTTGTACTTGGGTGCTGTGTTTATACGGTGTTGCTGTTGAGGAAACGAGACAAAAGCGTTTCCTTACAGAAATAAAGTGAGTGCTGTGCTGGAGCTCGCGTCTCTGCCTCTCTGTGATGGGTTAGAGAGGCTGTACACGCCCGGTGGTTCACACCACTTTACTGATGCTTTATATGTGTCATCAGCGCCAAAAGAAGCCTTTGTTACGGTCTTGTTACATAAGACATAATGAGTAATAAATGCATTTTGCAGTACCTAAACTAAACTTTGTGAGGCTGAGGGACTGTGTGTCAGAAATGGTGGTATGTAATACTGGAGCACCTCACGGATTTGTCCTGTCACCCTTCCCGTTCTCTGTCTACACAACAGACTTACAGTACAATACCAGTGCTTGCCATTTACAGAAATTTTCAAGTGACTCGTCCATCATAGACTGCACCAATAATGGAGATGAGTCATAGTACAGAAAAGGGTTTTGGAGGACTTTATCTTGTGGTGTAGGGACAATTCGATGCATTGTACTTCCAGATGTGCTTTCATTGGTTGTCAGCTCGCCTACACATACAATGTGCCCTCAGACCTGTTTGATTTTATTGAAGTGAGTCATAGACTGGTTGATGTTAGTTGTTGGGCATATCAAAGCTTCATGGGAGTGTGCCACTGTCTGCCTCTGACTCTCTAAGATTATGTAAATTAAAGCTATGACTGAAAATCACTAGAAAAATTATCTAATGTGACATAGGCTTTAATCCCAAAATGCAATCCAAAAAGGAGAACACAAGAAATAATTCACAAAAACAGAAGTATCAAAAGAAAACAATACTTTCCATAACCTGCCATCAACCATCAATGACCCATCTCTCTGATCTGAATATAAAGGCAAAGGGGAGGGGCCAGCAGACAGTGATATAAACATGGCCCTGCCTTTCAGGGGATCAACCCACAAGTCACACAGAATGGGGCAGGACATTTAAAGACACAGCACACTGACAAATAATAAGCAAACCTAAAAGAAAATACATAAAGACCCGAAAAAGAATAATACACAAGAAAACAAGAACAAAAGAAAAATTAACAGTGTGAATGACAGACTTTTCGAAACTGATCTGATGATGCTATTGTGAATGCAAAACTTTAAAATAAAAATAAACAAAAAAATGTTCGAGTGTTCTAGAAATTAGAGACATCATTTAATTACACTAGAATTACCAGAGACTACGAAAGAACTCATAGATCTGTCCCACCTTAAAACTCTTCTCATCTCTCCGTCAGCGTCTTTTGTCCTTAAATGTGTTGATAAGCAGCAAACAGCCTACTATCACATCCCCCCACCCCACAAAGGTAAATAACATTAGATCTGGCTTTTGTGTAAGTATCATATAAATGTTAATGATTTGGGCACATGCACCGTCCTTTGTATGTAAGAGCCAGATCTACAGCATAAAGTCATGAGTGCAGAGCTTCCTATGTACATATACAAAGTACAGCGATGGCAAAAGTGCATTTTTGATCCGATGTAGAACCGTCATCATGATTTGAGCTTACCTCTGTTATAGCGTGTCTGTGAAAACAGCAGTGTCAAATGTGGGGGGGGTGATGGGTATGGGGAGTTGGGATCGTGAACGTGGCTGAGAAAATAACAGAATAAAAAAAACAAAGCTAACCTTTACAAGTATCATAAATTACACCGGCTGTTACAGACTGGAATCAAATTTAACTTTTTATTCTAAAATAGTAAGAATACAAGCAGCTCAGTTCTCAAAATGGACTCGCCCAGGATCGAACCCATGAAGTTTTGATTTCCATTCAATGGCTGATACTGTTTTGCCACCAAAGCTGTGATATCAAATGCATGTCAATGTCGGAGATAAACGCAGGTTGTTTTTCTGCATTTATATTTTTGAATAAAAGTGCACTTGTTCTGTTATATTTGTACCTTTTGTGAAAGTGTTTCTTTGATATTTGGAATTCAGGCTTCATACATTATATAGTTTATGCCTACATTTTGTCATTTACTACTAGAAAATAAAAACATTTCTGTTTTAAAAATGTGTTTACACAGATTACTGTAGAAATGGAACAGACATGAAATGCGTGTGTTCCAAATAGCAATCTATTATTTCCACTCTAAAACTCCACTTCACTCCCAGATAATCAATCAAGGCATGAACTGGGAGAAGTCGTGCACGTTCTAAGTCGGTGGGGGGGATGGAATAGCCGGCTGCTTGCAGATTGTCTTTATCAGCACATTTAGAAGACAAAAGACGCTGGTGGAGAGGTGCGAACGGATTTAAGAAGTGATTTATGGTGGGACGGATCTACAAGTTTTTTCGTAGACTCTGATAATTCTAGTGTTAATAATAAAGGTAAGACAGAGTACAGGAAGGTCATGGAGGACTTTGTCTTGTGGTGCAGGGTCAACAACATGCAACCCGACATCAGCAAGACAAAAAAGATGGTGGTGGACTTCTGACATGTCGAAGAGACTCTAAGACCAGCCAACCATTCAAGAGGAGGGCGTTAAAGTGGCGCAGCGCTACAAGAACCCCTGTGGGGTTTACATAAACATCACACTGAACACAGTGGCACTGAACAAGAACAGCCAGAGCAGACCGGACTTGCTAAGACTCAGGACTTCTGAAGTTTGCAGCAAGATAATGGAAATGTTCCACCAGTCCATAGTAGCCACTGTGGCACTCTACTCTGCAGTCTCCTGGGGAAGCAACTTGAGCTCAAAAGAAGCACAAGGGAAAACCTGCTCCATCACAGGGCCAAATCTGGACACACCGGAAACTGCTGTGGAAAAAAGGATGGCGGCAAAATTGGATGCTATTATGAAATATTCCCCTCCATCCCCCTCAAGGAGGCGCTGTCTTGGAACACTTTGAGTAATATTTCTATTGCACTATTATATTGTATTGAGGATTACTTGTGTTCTGTTCTGTGTATTGTATTATATTGACCCCCTTTTTTTTGACACCAACTTGCATGCCCAACCTACCTGGAAAGGGGTTTCTCTTTGAGCTGCCTTTCCCAAGGTTTCCTCTATTTTTTTTTCCCCTACAAGGATTTTTTTTGGGAATTTTTCCTTGTCTTCTTAGAGAGTCAAGGCTGGGGGGCTGTCAAAAGGCAGGGCCTGTTAAAGCCCATTGCGGCACTTCTTGTCTGATTTTGGGCTGTATAAAAATAAACTGTATTGCATTGTATTTCATTGTATTGTATTGTATTGTATTGTATTGTATTGTATTGTATTTTAGCCACAGCCTCGTTCCACCATGGCGTGCCTCTGGGGATCTTTTCTGCCTACTGCTATCAAGCAATTCAGTGCTTCCTCCCAATGTACTCATTTTCATATTTATTTATTTATTTAATTAATTAATTGTGTATTTATTTATTGATTGATTCATTAGATGTATTATTTGTCCTGTGAGTCTACATTTTCATTTTTTATGTTTCTGCTACTGTATGTATTTGAAATTCCCCATGGGATTAATAAAGTTCATCTAATCTAATCTAATATTACCTAATCTAATCTAAAATATTGCCAATTTATCTATTAGTTGGACAAGCTCTCGTGTATTTAATGTAAATCATTTGAAGTTTCCATAAACCGCATGGCCCTTATTTAAGTGGTCTCCAACTTTGCTGTAACTCTTTTTTCTTCCCTTTAAGTTACCAACTTACTTGTATGGCCTTTTTTTTGTTTCAGACAAAAGAGTTTACATTTTTGCCAACAACACACCAGAGTCAGTCACATTTTCTGCAGTCCCACGGATGCCTTTCTAGACCACTACTGCTTACTACTGTCATTTAAAAGTCAATAAGCAACTGGCAGCTGGAGCACAAAGAAATAAATTTTGAAGTAGCCTCAGCTGACTAGTTCTGCAACATCAGCTTTACTATAATTACAAACTAAATAGCAGTATTAAGGTTCTAAAAGTATGGCAAATGAAAAGTCAGACTATACATTTTCCAGTCATTTATGAAGTTCAGTTCAGATTTTGGTAGGATGGCCATCTGGCTCTAGTTTGTCTGGACAGCTTACGCTTTTTAATGGTTCTTCACTCACCACAATGGCATTTCATTGTCTTGTTCCCACACGTATTCCCAGTGAATCTCCTTTTCGCATTAGAGGCCATTCTTGTAAAAGAATGTTCAAGCATTGATTGGCTAGCAGTGGAATTCTATTTAGATGGCCATTTTATTGTGTTATCAGATCACTTATGACATGCACTAAACACAAAAGGTACCATCTAACTTCTGAGGGATATGAAAAAACCTCAAAATCAGCGAAGTAGCCTTTTACCTGTCTTACTGTCCAGATTGTACCCTGTGTATTCAACCCTGGGGATCTCTAATGGCAAGCTGCTTGCTGATTGGGTCTGTCCCTGCTTTCACTCCTTTTCTTCAGCTCAGGGTACCACCAATAGAAGACTTCACAAACTGTCCTCTTATGACTTTAAAAGACCGCAGTTAGATGAGGAATGAACAATTTAAGCCTCACAGCAACGTCAGGAGCAGTCAAATGGAGGCATTGATTTAGTCTTTCACTTAAAATTATATTTATTTGCATTAAAACAAAGGTGATATATTGTGACACTAGAGGGCGATGTCGCTCCTCAAACCCCACAGACCTGGTCCAAAACACCAGGTAATATTTTAATTTCTTCTTTTCTCAATATTGTGCTCCAAAGTGCCACCACCACCACAATAAACAAATCAATAATACAATAATTCTCCTCCTCTCATTACAGCAGCTCTGTCACACTCCTTCCCAACTCCAGCTCTCCTGCTGGGTCTCCACCAGTCCTTTATATAGTCCTTGACCCGGAAGTGCTTCTCCTCTGCTGTTCACGTGACTTGTCAGCACTTCCGGGTCAGATGGAGAATTACAGTTTTCTTCAGCCCAGAAGTACTTCTGTTCTTCCGTCCCCGTGACTTGGGAGTACATCCGGACTATATGGAAAATAAAAATCCCCACGCCTCCCTGCACCGTCACATGGTGGCACCCACGGTACCCAGCAGGGTTGTGAAGCCAAACTCCATCTCCAATGGTGCCCTGCAGAAATCTGGGGCACCTCTAGGCTGCAGGGAAGATGCCATATAGCGCCCTGGGTGTGTTGGCTGGGATGAGCTGCCAGCTGTCCATCACAATATATAATATATATACAAGGTCTGTCTATTAAATAACGAGACTGACACAATAACTCCCTTTTATCTATATAACAATTCTAACGCTTTTCCTCATTCACACTTCCACACTGATGCAGTCTTGGCTTCCACTGGTTGAAAGCGAGGAGCAAACCAGTCTCTGTCAGCTGTTTCAAGACCTCGGGCGTTTTCTTCTTTACTTCTTTACTGTAGCCATTGACTCATAAGGTGTCTGTTTCAATTTCAATTTAGGAGAAACACACAACTGCACGAGACATGCCGTCTTCCCCATAAGCTTCGGTAAGCTTTTGAAAAGATTCCATTGGTGTTTTGCTCGATTTTACAAAAAAATTCAAACGGACACGTTGCTCCACTTTTAAACTTAGCAGAATTCCAGCGCACGAGGGAAAACACAACTGCGTGAAACGGTGACTGACCATCAACTAAACGGCAGAGAGTGCTGTCGCTTGTCATGCGGGTTTGGACAGGTTTAAACCTGAATGGCAAGTGCTCAGAATCGGTTCTCACTGCTTTGTTTAAGAGATAGAAACACAGTCTCGTTATTTAATAGACAGACCTCGTATATACACTGTGGAGGAATCAAGTATTTATTCAGTCCCAGATGACAATTCCCTGATGGCTTCTTTTCTTTAGTTACAAACTAGGGGGCTCTGCCAACCCCCATGCGGGCACTATTCGCCAGCCACTTTGTGTCTCTGTATGGAAAATAAAAATTCATTTATTCATATATTAGCATAAGTAGATAGAAAACTTATAAGTATTAAACTTAGCGTGAGCTTTAACAGAAATCAGCTATGCCAAGCAAATAGTTAGAGAAAGGTATATGCCATATTTCTTTTTTAATTGAGCTCAGAGTGAAGCCATCATTATTTTAATATCCCAAAAGGACGGAGAAGGGGGGAGAATGATGAATGGAGACAGCCCGAGGTCGGAGAAGGGGGAACACCTGTCGGTCGGAGGCCAGCTAGGAAATAAGGGAAGTAAGAGAAGATAATGAATGGTAAAACATGAAAAAATATCGGTGGTTTCTGAGAGGGCCTGCAAGGGGCCAACTGGAGTAAGGAGTCAGTTTAAGCAGCGAATGAGCTTTGTTGAGTAAGGTCAAGATGATAAGAAATAATTATATTAACTAACTTTTGGCTTGTTTGGGGCTCAGCTCAGTTTGTCTTAATTGGGTTGAGTCCGCGTTATTGTTTATTGCAATAAAGCTAATTACTCTGTTTGCCTCCTAGAGCCTTCTTTTGAGGCGAGAACCTCTGGTGCGTGTTATACCCCGACATCTGCCGCTCGCGTATGTGGATTTCACATTCACCAAACAACAATTTTTTTTTCTTGTGCATACGCCTCTTTATTTGGAAGAAACACTACTTTTCCCTGATGGCAACACAAATTAGACTATCTACAAGTCTCAGACTTAAAGTTTAAAACCGAACAATATCCACTTACTTCTATCATATCACCTATCTCCATATATTCAATCTCTTTTCGCTGTTCCATTGTTTCACCAAGTAATAATTTTCATTTGTTAGCGCTAATGCTATCTTTACTATTGGTTTTTTGAGTCTTTCGAATTTTAGTACTTTCATAATCTCTAACCTGCTCTGCATGTGCAACACAACAACGTTTTTGAACCTCTTTAAGACATTCTACTTTGTCTTCTACTCTTTTTTTCTTTTTTTTCCAATCCTGCTTGGAGCTGAGAGTTCAGGAACTGTGTCTGACAATAGCATTCTCACTAATGAGAAGTGATTGGACTGTGAACATGGTTGTAAATGTTTGAGAGGAGGGTGGGACTTGTCAAAATCTCTTGGCAAAAAGTCTTGTCTCGCGGGACTTGAAATGATCTCCGACAAAGTCTCGTCCCAGGATTTCCTATTATAATGGAGAGATTATCTACAGTGCCTTCAGAAAGTATTCAGACCCCTTCACTTTTTACACATTTTATTATGCTACAGCCTTGTGCTAAAATCACTTAAATTCATTTTTTCTTTGTCAAGCAACACTCAATGCTACAAAATGACAAACATGCAAACAGGATTTTAGGAATTTTTGCAAAATAGTTAAAAATAAAATACTGAAATATACTCACACATCAGACTCTTTACTCAGTACTTATTTGAAGCCCCTTTGGCAGTGATTCCAGCCTGAGAGTCTTGTTGTGTATGACCTGGGAAAGCTTTGCACAGATGGATATGTGGGGATTTCTTCTCTGCAGATCCTCTCAAGTTTCATCAGGTTGGATAAAAACCATCAGTGGACTGCTTTGAATGGGTGCAAGTCCGGCCTCTGGCTGCGAGGCCTGGTTAACTCCAGATGTGATGTTTAAAATGAAGGCCAGACAGTTCAACCTTGATTTCAGCAGACCAGAGAATCTTGTTACTAATAGTCTGAGAGTCCTTTGGGTGCCTTTTTGCAATTTCCAAGTGGACTTTCAAGTGTTTGTCTGGCTGCTCTGCCATAAAGCCCAGATTAGTGCAGTTTTCAGTGATGGCTGTTCTCCCATCTCCACAGAGGATCTCTGGAGTTCAGCCAGAGTGACCACCAGATGCTTCTGCCAAACTTTTCTTTCTTTTTAATTTTCTTGCTTTATAGTTATGGTGGTGTGTATTTTAACCAAAGTGTGTGTGTGTATACTTATTTATTTATTGAGTTTCTGGGGACAAATAATGTTCTATCTATCTATAATATAGTGCCTTTCATATCTATCTATCTATCTATCTATCTATCTATTGTAAAAGAGACAACAACAAGCAGCATAAAGGTTTGGGGTTTTCCGGCCCCTTATATTGTAGACAATCCACAATTCAGAAACTCAAAAATCTGGTCAAAAATATAAACAAACAGTTCATATGCGCGACGCCATTCTAGGCGTCGGCGGCCATTTTATAGGGGAGGAGTCGGAAGTGGAGGAATGCTGGGAAGGAACCGTAAGGGAGGATGAGACTGATGATGTCAGGAAAGATGGCGGAGGAAGGGCGGAAGTAGACGTACTGCCGGAAGGCTTATGATGGCAGAGCGTCTTTTTTCCTGGAAGAAATAATAGGAGAAAGGTTAGTACCCGCCACTCCCTGCCGGCGAACGTCTTCCGAAGTGGTTTAAGGTCCGTCTGCGGTCTCCTATTCGCGCGTGCGTGACACTATCTATCTATTATATTGCACCTTTCATATCTATCTATTATATAGTACATTTCATATCTATCTATCCTTTTTATAATATGCCTTTTATATCTATCTATCTATCTATCTATCTATCTATCTATCTATCTATCTATCTATCTATCTATCTATTATGTAGTGCCTTTCATATCTATCTATCTATCTATCTATCTATCTATTGTAAGAAGAAGAGACACCAGACATTGCAAAGGTTTGGGGCAGCCACCCGTATAATATGTTCCTGGCTGCAAAAAGGGTAAGGTTTTTTCAAATAAGTAATGGTTACAAGCCAGAGTCAAAAACAGAACTGAACTCCAGAGGAAGGGAGTGAGGCTTTATAGGAAGTCTGGAGGAAGTGATCATCCTCGGGGCCGGGAGCGGAAGTGCTGTATCCCAAGTTGAGGCAGCGGTTCCTGGTGGGATTTCCCGGGAAAGGTCTGCAGGAGACCTAGGAAGAGAGTTAGTGCACCCTGCCGCCCCCTGGGCAGATGTGTTACCACTAACCTTTAGGCCCTTCAGCTGCCTCCTATTTACATGTGTGTGAATCTATCTATCTATCTATCTATCTATCTATCTATCTATCTATCTATCTATCTAATAAATTTCAGTCTGTCTGGTTTAATAAAATATTTCAGAGGAATGTGAAGAGAAAAAGTGAAGGACTGAGAATTATTCACCTGTTTTAGGTTTCAAATCATTTGGCTAATATCTGTGGAATGGAAAAAAATGACCTAACATTGCACAGTTAAAACACTAACAAGCTATGATATTAAATGTGATCTGTTATTGGTAAAGTCTGGTTTCTCATCAGGCAACTGTGTTGGAACGAAATCCTGCAGTCACTGCAGCCCTCCAGGACCAACTTTGTTCCCCCCTAATATATATGATTTGTCATCCCCCAATTATGTACTATATAATACACACTCGATTCACTTGCATGCAATGGATGTAGCTTTTTATGATACAGTATTGTACCTGTCAACTTGTTCAGTAGTTGGGGGGATCTCATATTAAAATAGTATGTTCTAAATCTCTCAGATTCTGAATACTTACACTCATTATTTCTTATTGCTAATAACACCATTTATTGTAAGCGGCTTTAACATCGTAAAGCAAATTCACATCTGTTAAGTATTTCTTGATATTCACTTCCATATGGTATTCAATCATTAAAGTAATTTGTGATTTACTTCTTACCATTCATAACAAAGACCTGCTAACACCACCCAGACACAGAATCAATTCTGCTTACCTTTTATGTGGTCTACTGAAAAGTACACAAGGAAAGGCAGCCATGTGCAATGGGGGATCCCCTTAACAACCCTATGTTGTCTAATGACAATTTTTCACTAAAAATAAGAATTAATGGGAAACAGAACCAGATTAACAACATGGTTTCCAGTATTTTTTCATTATAAGCAAAAACACTCATGTATATGATGATGATGAAATTTAATGTAAGTCAATGTAAAGTAATACACTTAGGAAGTAAAAAATGAACCCATGAGTAGGATTTAGGAGTCATAGTGGACTTGACACTATAAACTACCAGACAGCGTTCAGAAGACATTAAGAAGGCAAACAGAATGTGAGGTTATATAGCGCTCTGATGTGTGGAGCACAAGTCCAAGGAGGTTCTGCTGAAGCTTTATAATCCACTAATGAGGCCTCATCTGGAGTCCTGGGTGCAGTTTTGGTCTCTGGGCTACATAAAAGGACACAGCAGCGCTAGAATAAGTCCAGAGAAGAGCAACTAGGCTTATTCAGGGGCTACAGGGGATGAATTATGAGGAACAATTAAAAGAGCTGAGCCATTACAGTTTAAGCAAAAGAAGGTTAAGAGGAGACATGAGTGAAGTGTTTAAAATTATGAAGGGAATTAGTCCAGTGGATCGAGACGGTGACTTTAAAATGAGTTGAACAAGAACACGGGACACGGCTGGAAACTTGTTTAACTGTGTAAATTTCATATGAACATTAGGATGTGTTCCTCTACACAGAGGACCACAGACACATGGGATAAGTGACCAATGTGGACTTTAGGGACTTGATATTACTTTGGAAGAATTGAGTGGATAGGGCGGAAACTGCTGCAAACACAAGAAGAACAAGCAAACTCCACACAGAGAGGACCTTGGAGGTGAACCCTGGGCTCCTTACTGTGAAGCAGCAACATTACCACTGCTCCACCGTGCTGCCCTTTTTTGTTAACAATAAATCAAAAATAAAGATTCTTTCCTTATCTTTTTACTATAAGATGGTTTATGGTCATCCCTCTTCTTGTGGGGATTTTGTTACATTTTGGTGATATTTATAGTTGTTTTGGCAGCTTCTTTATTTTTTTGGGCCTGCTCTGGTTGAAACTAGCATGTAGGGGTCTAGCTATATTACGGAGAAGCTTTGCTGGACAGACCAGTGAGGAGCCCTCTTTGCTTGAGCAGTACCTTTTTGGGTCCTCACACCTATTTTGTCTTGGATGAGACTGTAGTTAAAAAAATGTTAGAGTGCTCTAGGTATTAGAGATGCCATTTAATGAATAATGGAGATGGGTCATAGTATAGGAAAGTTGTTGAGGACTTTCTCTTATGGTGCAGGGTCAACAACCTGCAACTCAACATTAGCAAGACAGAAGAATTGGTGGTAGACTTCTGGTGGGCCAAGAAGACTCCATGACCAGCCACCATTCAGGGGGAGGACGTGGAAGTGGCGCAGAGCTACAAGTTCGTGGGGATTCAAATAAACAACAAACTGGACTGGTCTGATGACACCGTAGTGCTGGATAAGATGGGTCAGAGCAGACAGGACTTGCTAAGGAGACTCAGGTCTTTTAAAGTCAGCAGCATGCAGTCCATAGTAGCCAGTGTGGCGCCCAATGCTGCAGTCTGCTGGTGATGAAACTTGAGCTCAAAAGAAGCATAAGGCCCAAACAAACTTCTCATAAGAGCTTGCTCCATCACAGGGCCAACCCTGGAAGTTATTACGAAAAAGAGGATGGTGGCAAAATTGGATGCCATCATGAACAATCCCCTCCATCTCCCACCAGGAGGTGCTGTCTTGGAGCACTTTTAGCCCCAGGTTCATTCCACCATGGTGTGCTAAGAAGCACTTTTGGGGGGCCTTTTTCTGTCTAGTGATATCAGGCAATTCAGTTGTTCCACCTGATGTAATCGTTAAGTTTATTTTTTATTAATTTAGTGATTTATTGCCTATACTGTGTGCCCAATGAGTCTGTATCCTTACTTTTATATGGTGTGACAGATAGGGGGTGCTGTCATCCCCTTGAACCCTCAGACCAGATGCCAGACAGCAGATAAAAGTCCAAATGATGAATTCATCAATACAATAATGTGCACAAAGCACCTCCACTGTTCTCAATACTCAATACAATAATCACACAAACAATAATCCTCCACACCTCCCAGCAGCTCAGTCACCCTACCTCCCAACTGAGCCCACGGCAGGGATCTCCCACAGTCCTTTTTAAAGTCCTTGACCCGGAAGTGTTTCTGTCCCTCAGTTCATGTGACTTTGTAACACTTCCGGGTTGGGTGAAAACTCCTTTTTCTTCAGCACAGAAGTACGTCATTTCCTCTTTCCCCCCAACTGGGAAGTACTTCCGGGCTATAAGGCAAACAGAAGTCCTTGAGCCTCCCTGCAGCGTCCTCTGTCGGCCCCCAGGGTATCCAGCAGGGCTGTGAATAAAGACTCCAATGTCCATGATGCCCTGCTGGAATTTGGGGCACCTCCATGTTGCAGGGAGGGCTCCATCTGGCGGCTTGGGGGTATTGGCCGGGAGAAGCAATGGTTTCTGCTGCTCTATGTATGTTAATTTTTCCCCTTGGGATTAATCAAGTTCATCTAATCAAATCTAATTTCAAAATCAAGTGAGGTGATAATTAGTGAGCAGCAGTGTGGTTTCTTGCCAAGAAAGAGTCCCACAGATACAATGTTTGCTCTGAGGATGTTGATGGAGAAGGCCAGAAGGAGTTGCATTGCATCTTTGTGGACTTGCAAAAGCATCTGACAGGGTGCCTTGAGAGGAATTGAGGCATTGTTTGAGGAAGTTGGGAGTGGCAGAGAAGTACGTATAAATTGTACAGGATATGTACGAGGGAAGTGTGACCATGGTGAGGTCTGCGGTAGGAGTGTTGGAGGTGGGATTACATCAGGGATGGGCTCTGAGCCCTTTCTTATTTGCACTGGTGATGGACAGGTTGACAGACGAGGTTAGACAGGAGTCCCTGTGGACTATGATGTTTGGTGATGACATTGTGATCTGTCCCCCCTGGCCATTGAACCTTACTCTTATTCGATGTTAATGTTGATTTATTTTGTTTTATAATTGTGTCTTTCATTTTTCTATTCTTTAATATGTAAAGCACTTTGAGCTACTGTTTGTATGAAAATGTGCTATATAAATAAATGTTGTTGTTGTTGTTGTTGTAGCGATAGTAGGGAGCAGGTTGAGGAGACCCTGGAGAGGTGGAGATATGAGAAGAGAGGAATGAAGGTCAGAAGGAACAAGACAGAATATATGTGTGTAAATGAGTGGGAGGTCAGTGGAATGGTAAGGATGAGGGAGTAGAGTTGGTGAAGGGGGGTGAGTTTAAATACTTGAGATCAACAGTACAGAGTAGTGGGGATTGTGGAGGAGAAGTGAAGAAGAGTGTGCAGGCAGGGTGGAATGGGTGGAAAAGAGTGTCAGGAGTGATTTGTGAATGACCGGTATTAGCAAGAGTGAAAGGGAAGGTCTACAGGATGTTAGTGATACCAGCTATGTTATATGGGCTGAAGACGGTGGCACTGACCAGAAAGCTGGAGACAGAGCTGGAGGTGGCAGAGTTAAAGATGTTATGATTTGCATTGGGTGTGATGAGGATGGACGGGATTAGAAATGAGGACATTAGAGGGTCAGCTCAGGTGGGACGGTTTGGAGACAAAGTCAGAGAGGCGAGATTGTGTTGGTTTGGACATGTGCAGAGGAAAGATGCTGAGTATATTGGGAGAAGGATGTTAAGGATTGAGCTGCCAGGCAAGAGGAAAAGAGGAAGGCCTAAGAGAAGATTTATGGATGTGGTGAGAGAGGACATGCAGGTGACGAGTGTAACAGAACAAGATGAAGAGGACAGAAAGATATGAAAGAAGATGATTTGCTGTGGCGACCCCTAACAGGAGCAGACAAAACAAGAAGAAGAAGATCTAATCAAATCTACTGATAATAACTCATAAATTAACTTATGACACTGCATTTTTCAAAAATAAAATCTTATTTTTGAAAAAGCAAATGCTATTGTACATCTGCATATCATTACTAAGTGTAATAGAGATAAGCCAGGATGAAACAGAATGAAATGATTTTTTTTATTATTTATTGATTGATTGATTAGCTGTATTGTCTGTCCTGTGAGTCTGTATTCTTGCTTTTTATATTTCCGCTGCTGTATGCATGTGAATTCCCCCTTGGGATTAATAAAGTTTATCTAATTTATTCTCATCTATTTACAATTCATATCTCTGAGACCAGGGGAAGAAGTGAAGACATTCTTCAGAAAGAAAAATATCAAAGCATGCTCCTGGTCACAACCACAGGGCCACTTCAGATTCCCAAAATATGTATTTAAAAAAATGTGAACGTCTTTGAAAAAACCTACAGAGATACCAGAGGAACATTAAAAACCCACAGAAAATCAAACTCAAGAAGCCGGATCCATGAGGCAGCAGCACTAACTTTTGTACCTCCCTGCAATTTAATAAAATAGCGAAATGTCACAGCAAAACACACAAGAGAGATCCATCCATTTTCCAACCCGTTGAATCCAAACACAGGGTTACGGGGGGTCTGCTGGAGCCAATCCCAGCCAACACAGGGCGCAAGGCAGGAACCAATCCCGGGCAGGGCGCCAACCCACCGCAGACACAAGAGAGATAATGTCAATGTTCTGTCACTCCCTGCCTCAGTATCCTCAAAGGCTTAACATTTTTTTTGAAAAAATAGGTGCAACATGAATTAATTTTAAAATATAATTTCTCTCTATTATAAAAAAAAATCTTGTAAGGTTGGAAGGAGACGAAATGTGATTTTCTCTGAGAGACACTTTCACATCCCGCGAGACGAGACTTTGTGCCAAGAGATTTAACCACACCTGGGTCCGGAAATAAAAGACAAAGAGTAGATGACAAAGTAGAACATTGTAAATAATTCAAAAACGTTGGCTCGATACACATGCGGAGCAGGTTAGAGATAATGAGAGTACGAGAATTCAAAAGTCTCAAAAGAAGGATAGTAAAGATCGCATTAGTGCAAAGAAATGGAAATAACAGAACAGCGAAAAGAGATTGAATATATTGTTCGGATTTAAACTTTAAGTTAGAGACTTATAGATCGTCTAATTCGTGTTGCCATCAGGGGAAAAAGAAAAGTAGTGTTTCTTCCCAATGAAGAGGCGTATCCGCGAGAATTAAAAGATTTGTTGTTTGGTAAAAGTGAAATCCCGCAAGACAAGACTTTATGCAAAGAGATTTAGAAAATTCCCGCCCACATCTAAAACATTTATTTGTATGAATGCTATTGTCAGACACAGTTCGTGTAGAGAGAAAGAAATGGGCAGTTATACATTGCATTGTCACGATGTCATTCCAAGCACAGAATCAAAATTCAATGCGATATTGACAAAAAGGATAAAGCTAAAAAAGATCAAATATATGGAAATAGGTGATATGAGAGAAGTATGCAGAGGATGTCTGGGGGAGAAGAGGGACAAGGCAGTGAGACAAAAGGACAGCTGTTGTACAGGCTTATGAATGTTTGAAGCACAGTGTGAGATTCAGATCACGCGGCACAGCAGCAGCAGCAAGCCAACAGCTGATCGAGCAAAGAGGAGGTAAAAAATAAACTGTATTTGTTTCCCATTGTATCACAGTTTAAGAGGGGGTTTCGGAGGAGTTCCTTGGGGTGTGTTCAGCCCCCCTCTTCACAACGCGAGTGGAAGAGATGCAAAGCGGCTGGCTCGTAGCGCAGGCCAGTTTGGTGAGAGAAGCCCCCTAGTAATAAAATAGCGAAATGTTACGGCAAAACACACAAGAAGAGATAATGATGTCAAAGTTCTGTCACTCCCTGCCTCAATACCCTCAAAGGATTAACACTTTTTGAAAAAATAGGTGCAACTAGATTTCATTTTAAAATATCATTTTAAACTATAATTTTAGATTTTAAAAGATCCCTATTTTACTGAATCTCAGGGAGGTACAAATGTTAGCACTGCTGCTTAACATTTTTCAAAGTAACAGAGAAACCTATAGTGCAACATGAATTACTTTAAAAATATTACAAAAAAAAAAAAGAACTTTTTATTATATTCACTTTTCGGTGGTTACCTAAATTCTTCAAAAAAAAAAAAATGATGACAGGTGGCTGAGTGTGAAGTCCATGAGATATATTATATTCACCCGAGCCATACTTAGCATCCTTCAAAATTGGATCAGCTATAGACAGATGGCTTCGACATTCTATTTGTTATTCAGTTCAACATAAATGTTTAGCAGGGATTGTAAGTCATTATAGACAGGTGTTTTATAATATTACTGTTTGTTTGATGGCGCTCCAGATTACTTAAAGCATTTTTCTCCAACATCTGGATCCTCATTTCTGAAATCCATAGCAAAGATTTACTTGGGCAAAGCTGCCTTTGAATATAAAGATATATGCAGAATTCATCAGTGCCCTGCTTTGTTTATGGACCCTTCCTTCTGCATATGAAATCAATTCACTCCACTGAAAACCCTAAAAATAGGCAAATCATTATTGTGTAATTTACATTGATGCCTTTAATAAGTCACATATGCCATTAATTAAATATAATATGAAGAGAGGATACACTTAGACATGAATGGTATAATAAATGAAGAATCTGGAAGTTGTTCAAATTGCAAAAATGAAGACTCTTGCCCATGTAACACTTTGTGGTTTATAGTTGAAGGCTGACGACTAAGGATTAAATTATATCTCGTTCAAAGAAATTTAACTATACACAATATCTTATTTAACTCTACTCCGTGTAGCATACGGCTAGAGCCTTTCCTAGCAACGCTGGGTGGGAGGCAGGAACCTACCCTGGCTAAGGTTCCAGTTTATCACACATTGTCATGAATGTGCGTCTGGGAACCACCTTGCAGGCACTGAAAAGGTGAGCAGTACCACGTTAAGACAAGAGGGGGCGCTGGCGCTAACTGTTTCTCCTCTCTCCACCACAGTTGTGGTAGAACGTCCCAGGAGGGCACCAACTGTAGCTCCACCCACACCATCCAGAGAAGGCTCCGCCCCTTCCATCCTAGAGGTTGGTTCGGAACATGAGCATGCATTGAACCACCTAGATTGGGACCCCAAGTGCGGTGGGTGACACCGCAGCACCACACCGGAACAGTGTCCTAAACATCATAAAAACAGGCAATCCCCAGAAGCAGCCATTCATTCCGGACAGAGGTCCTGCTGAAGTACCATACTATAGGCTGGAAGGCCTCACTAGTCAAGCCCGAGGACACTAACTGTTCCTTAACGGAGCCACTGGCATCCTTGTTCTGTTCATTCAGTCACAACATGCACGCATTACTTAGATTACAGTTAGCCGTTTTTAAGTGTTTGATGATAACAGACACTAGAATCGCACATTTTCTAAATCTCCTTATATAGTAGTGTGTCACAGGCAGTGGCCACCGAACCAGGCAGCAAGAACCAACAGTGAAATGAATATCATTATGGATTCCTTCACCAATGCCATTTTATTTTTCCCCTTAGACGAGATAATGACTTTCGTGACAAACAATGACGGTACTTCCAGTCCCACGACACTGGCCCCTTCCATCTTGGGACCGCCAAGAGAAGATGTACCTGAAAGTGCATCGTCATTCGCAATCGCGCTGTCGCCAAGGATTCTACCTTTGAGGAGCAAGCATAGGGCTGCCAACCGTCTTCATTTTCCCGGATATGTCCTCATTGTTAACGTGTCATGTACTGTCTGGGAGGAATTTATTAAGTTTTGAAGATAGTTTGGCTCCTAAAATCTGGAAATCTCCTTATCATTATCATTGGTAAAATTTTAAAGCTATTCGCCAATCAGCATTTGCAGAAGCAGTGCCCACACCTTTTTTTTTTCTGCAGAATCTTCACTTTCATTCCGGTAGTAAACAACGCAGATATTACCGAGAACAGAAACAACCTTTCGAGTTCTTGACTTTTGTCTGCCCAACTTGGCTTTTTTAACTTCATCTTTTCAATTCAACTTTATCTTCTGGATGAGTAGGCAGTTCATTATAAATGTTGTTCCTTTCCTTAATTATTTGTAATCGTAATTCACCATAACTAAATGAAGTTATTCAAAATCTAAATTACAATTTCACGTTTCATATGTGAGATCTTATTTTCGATTCTTCCTTCAGCAGCTCGGTAAAACAAGAAATTTCACACATCCAGGCACAGTCTTGTTGTATTTAAGTGTGAGTAAGTACTGCTTTGTAATATTTTAATGGAAAATATTATTACCACCTGTAGCCTGCAGCCGGGGCCCTTGCCCGGCCCTACGCTTCCACACTGGGAGGACTGGGGGATCAAATATGGCCAGAGCATTACCTTCCCCAGGATGCTAAATGGCAACCCCCCCTGGGTTGCAGCGGTCCCTCAGACTCCCGCAGGGCTTCATGGGAGTTGGAGTTTGGTGCAGCCCTGCTGGGATCCACCATAGGGTGCTGCAGCAGGAGCTGATGAGACCTTATGGGCAGTTCTTCCACCACACCCAGAAGTGCTGCCGGAAATGAGTCATCAAGCACCTGGAGCACTTCTGGGTGCAGTATAAAAGGAGCCAGTAGCCACTACTCGGGGATCCAGAGTCGGGAAAAGGAGGACAAAGCTTGACCAGAGTAGTGGAAAGGAGAAGTGAAAAAGAAAAGGAAAAGTATTGTGTCTGTGCTGTGCCTGTGGGAAATGGGGAAAAGCGTTTCCCACGAGGAAACATTAAAAATAAAACATGGGTGCCTTGAACTTGTGTCCCACGTTTGTCTGTGTCAGGTTCAATTGGCGGTGCCAGCCTGGGTGGTCCACACACCCGTTGTTCCAAAATGGATTTATAATGGTAAATGAACAAGTCAACTAAATGCAATTTTTTTTAATTATCAGTTGATCAAGTAATAAGTCACTTCTTCAAATTATTTAATATTTTAATAATTGTGAATTTCCCCTTGGGATTAATAAATATCTAATTCTTTCCTTTACATAAATTCAGAAATACCCATTTATGTTGAAAAGAAAGTGCGAGTTCACAGACTACTTGAAAAACAAATCTCCTTGTTTTATCAGACTATATCCAATTTACGGAGAAAAATAGCTTCAGTGGAAAAATATAAAAGAATGTAGATAAATGCAAATAAACTCAATTGAAAAGAGTAAACTTATTTTTATTTTACTGCAAGTGAATTTACTGTGTGCATCATTTTTTACATGTTTACGACAGTTAAGCTATCCAAACATGAATGGAAGGAATGAAGTCCGTCAATTTAAGAGGCTTGAAGTATTCAAAATATTTAATGGGTTATTAGTTTGCCAGTGACTGTGATTGTGGCCACCATATCATAATTAAAATGATAAACTGCTACTAAAGGTTTACTGTATATATTCGTGGATAAGTTCCCCCGTGGATAAGTCGGGACTTGACTTTACCGTATAATTTCTGGTATTTTATAATGTTGCTTGTATAAGTCAAATGTGGAAAACTCACGCTATTGATCCAAGAGATTCTGATATGCTAACGCCCTCCTGAGAGAGTAACCATGGAACACTTGGCCTTTTTTTTTCTATGTGGGTGGAGCAATGCACTGTATCAGCGTGTGCTCCTAACCCCCCTCTCTCTATTGTGCCCACGTTATTTCACCGGAAACATCAGACTGTTTTCCATTATGTCGACAGCGAGAAACTGTCTTTCACCTTTTTGTTAACTGCAAAAGGCTCGAACCATTTTTTACGTTTCTCAAGACACTTTTTGATAGAATAGGACTGTCATTGTCAACTGTTTACTTTATTTTTGGTGTTAAGTATACTCTGCGACAGAGAAGCAAGTGTGTGCTGGGCAATTATCTTCTGGGCCAAGCAAAACTCTCAATCCTCAAAACCAGGAGGAACAAAGAAAAAAACTCCTGATGTTTAAAGTGCTGGTGAAGTGCCGATTGAAGCTGGAATTCACATAACACCACCTCACTGGAGACATGCAGACCTTCTGCGATTTATGGGGGCTTGGGGGGGGGGTTTGCATTCTGTAGAGAGGGTCAAGTTGGTGACTGGGTGGTGACTTCTTTAAATGTATTTCAAAATATTTATATACTGGATGGTTAAAAGCGCAGAACAGGAGGCGTCCTGAGGAATACAGTGCTGTGTGTATAATGGAGAGTGATGAACGGAGTAGGAGACGAGTACAGGGGGAGTAATGGAGAGAATAAACTGATTATGAAATATGTATTTCTTATGGACAATTATTTATATTTATGTGTGGATTAAGAGGCATGTACAAGGGAGTAGTGGTATAATTAACAAATTATAAATTACTTATTTATTATGGAAATTCCATAACTATGTGTGGAGTAGGAGGCGTGTACAGAACAATAGTAGTGGAGTAATGCAACATGTTCATTAACTGCATATTACTGCTGCATTCATGTTTTTTGTTATTCTACAAAATAAAGTTTATTTTAAAATTTAAAAAAATATACATATCTATTAATGTGCGGAGTAGGAGGAGTGTAAAGGGGGAGTAATGGTGGTCTTTGTGTTACAATTACTTAACTTTTGATTTTCTTATTAATGTGCGGAGTAGGAAGAGTGTAAAGGGGGAGTAATGGTGGTCTTTGTGTTATAATTACTTAACTTTTGATTTTCTTATTAATGTGCGGAGTTGGAAGAGTGTAAAGAGGGAGTAATGGTGGTCTTTGTGTTATAATGAATTGTTATCTTTTGATTTTCCTATTAATGTGCGGAGTAGGAGGAGTGTAAATTGGGAGTAGTTGGGGCCTGTTGTATGGCTCTTTTGTTTATTCTTAAATTTGGCTTTTTGTCATTTGACTATGTATATTATTATGTTGATGTTTCTTATGTTCACAATAAAGGTTGTTTTAAAATTAAAAAAAAAATTATTGTGCCCACGTGACCACACAGTAATACCCAAACTATTCTGAAGCAACGTTTGCACTTATTTGTGTTTTATGTATCTCACACCCTCATACACCTTTATTGTAAGAGCATTCCTTATTTACAATGGAGCGTGTGATCAGAAGAAAATATGAAGCTGGTTTTAAATTAAACGTCATTGAAGTAGTGAAAGAAATTCGTAACTGTGCTGCTGCAACAAAATTCAATGTGTCTGAGAAACTGATTTGAGATTGGAGGAGGCAAGAAGATGTAAAAATAAAATCAAAATGAAGTGTCGTATTTTTGAACGGGTGCATAAGTCGGGGTCTGATTTTATGATCAATTTGTTAGGTTTCAATACCCGACATACTTGAGTATATACGGTACTTAACAGATTTAGATGTTTTTTTTTTCTATAATTTGCTTGAACATTCCTGTTGATTTTGCGACTTCTCTCAGCACGCTAAGAAGCATAGTTTGCTTGCAGGAGTGATATGTTCGTGCTAATCCGAGATAGAGTCTGTGACTTATATGTGAGTACATATACGGTATGTCATTTAAAAAAAATCACACAGTATAAAGGCGTATTGTGGCATCATAAGGGAAGGATGTCTTCAAAAGTCCTCATTTTTCGACACAAATGTCCTCATTTCCAGAGAAAGAGAGTTGGCAGCCCTAAGCAGGCTATTATTTTTACCACTAGCCTATTGATGTCTTCGAATGCCACTGTATAATCTGATGGTTTTTCTGTAAAAACTGATTACATTTATATTTAATACATGCTCTCCGCACAAACAGCCCGCATATATATGTTTAATATGGGTCTGTGTAGAGTTCAACTTGAGTATGGGAATGGTGCTATGTGAGTAAAATGTGTTATTATAATTATCATAACCAGATTGAGTTAACGGGTTGTGGGGGCACCACAGTTCCTTGAAGTTGAAAATGGCGGCCCCTAATTTTCGAGTGCCACCTTCATGAGTCATTGGAATGGTTTAGAAAGTTGATACTCAGTGAGCCATCGAATTGTCCCCATCCAGTTTTCGGGCAAAATTTTCTCATGGTTGTCTCCAGACGTATTCATTTTATGTATACAGGTAGGGGTTAAGACATCCATCAGGCACCAGCAAGTTCTGCAGTGGTCAGAAACATTATTGCACATTCATCCTAAATTTATTGTAATGTCATAATAATTATCTAATTACTCCTAATGTCTAAGCATGGCCATCAGGGAATATGCCTGCAGGGTTTGATTGTGTTTTATATCTCCGATCATTCAATAGCTACAATCCGTGACATGGGTCACTAATAGTATAATAAAAGGTAATAGGGGCAACTACTTAGGTGTATTTGATAGCCCCGTCATTTGTGTCATTTCAGATGCACGTTTACAATATTTAGAGTCACCTTTAATCTTCTTCAGGTGTCTGGGACAACGTCATGTCACTTCTTAAATGTTGTTATAGGTCAGTTGTTGAAAGCTCTGCAATGATTTGTTATGTTTAAGTGATGTATTGTATAATATACATAGTTTCAGAGATAATTGTGTTCTTTAATTTATTCTTACATCCATATACAGTATTTGTAATTGTGCATTTGCCTCCAAGCTCCTCTTTAAGTTATTACTATTATATTATGATGTGTAATCATGTGTGTACTTTGCACTTGTTTCATTTGTTATTACTTTGCACTTTTGTATTAAGTGAAGGCCCCAGTGTTTTTACATCCATTCACATCCACATTAATGACAGGTTGGGCTGGCTTCGGAAAGCACAGAGGAACTGTAGAAGAAAAGGCAGAGCAGACTCGTCTTCTTTAGGACACTGCATTCCTCTAACGTGGGAAGTGGCATCCTTCACGTCTTCAGTAACTCTGTGATGGCCAGTGTGGTGTGCTGGGCTGGTCACATCACTTCCAGAGAGGCCCACCGAATAAAGAGGGTACAATGAATTAAAAGGGCAGGACCTCCCCCTGGAGGTCAAAGAAGAGGAGAGAACGAGGACAAAACTGAGTGCCGTTATGAACAATGCTGCTCACCCTCTCATTGCACTGGACTGAAAGTCCTCAGTGTTGGTGTGTCAGACAATCTCAGCAGAAGTGTGTCAAGAAATGCAACGGGGGCTTCTATATACTAATAGCAATGTGTCTGCACAGCGCCTCTCTGGGACTGTGACTGCAAAGTCAGACATTTTCTTTGTTTTTAATTTTCTTGCTTTCTAGTCATTTTTATGCATGTTCAAACCAAAGTGTAGGTTTATTTATTAATATATTTAAAGAACTTCTGTAAAAAGCCAACTTTTGGTCACTGGAGATGTTGAAGTAGTAAGGGTAACCATCATACCAGCATGCTGCCCACTCAATCCAATATGAGAGTTGTTTGAAGTCAGATCCTGAGACTGACATGGCCCAATATAGGTGAGTGTGTAGCGTGTCCCATATCTATCTATCTATCTATCTATCTATCTATCTATCTATCTATCTATCTATCTATCTATCTATCTATCTATCTATCTATCTATGTAAATGAAAAATAATGATCAATTTTGTTATTCTGGCAAATATATAAGCAAAATTTGCAAAATTACTATTTCAGTCTGACAAAAGTTGAATGATTTTGCTCAAAAGCCTTCTAGCATTTTACAATGGATAAGATGATTATTTTTTAAGTTACTGTATCTTGTCCAAAATTCACATCTTATCACACAGCCAAATACCTGAAAGTGGTTACATTTTGTTCAATTATTCCCACTTGAGTTCCTCAATGTCTTTATGACCTGTCTTTGTGCTCAAACATCCTGAAACAGAATACGACCTTCTCCAAACTGTTGCCAAAAAGAGCACAATTGTCTAAAATAATACCCTTCATCAGAACCAAGGGGCCGAACACAATCCCTACAAAGAAACCAAGACCAATACCCCTCCCTCTCCACAATTTACAGTAGGCATCTATCTATCTATCTATCTATCTATCTATCTATCTATCTATTATATAGTGCCTTTCATATCTACCTATAAATGTATTATATAGTGCCTTTCATATCTATCTATCTATCTATCTATCTATCTATCTATCTATCTATCTATCTATCTATCTATCTATTATATAGTGCCTTTCATATCTACCTATAAATGTATTATATAGTGTACTATATAGTATCTATCTATCTATCTATCTATCTATCTATCTATCTATCTATCTATCTATCAACTTATTTATCTATTGTTTGTGCTTTTTTTGGGGGGGGGGGTACCATGCCTAGGACTACATGTGTGCTTTGACCAGCACAGCATAAAAAGGCAAATAATAAAAATAAATAACTACATTTACATAAAAAGATGTACAAAAGGAGTTGAAACACGGCCCCAACATGACAAGTAGAAGCTGGTGTGTTGTCTTTCTCTGACTGGTATCTTATCGTGCCTGGAGACTAATGACTAAGTAGACATTTTTTTAAATTTTCCTCAGCCTGACTGAATTAACAAAATTAAAATGTTGTTGAGCCATTTTTCAGATATAGATATGTTTTGGCACCATTTCTGCCAAATTCCTTAAAAGTAATAATGACAAGGAGCACAAAGAGCATCTGTGTCATCTGTTTGAGTGACCAGCCGTCTGTTAGGGTCCATTCAGAGACGGACGCTTCCCGTGTTTCTTCTGTACTTAAGGCTGGTCGCTCCGTAGGCTGACACAAAAGCATAACTCGAGACTGAGGGCGTCTGAGCCGATGTGTGTTTTTGCTCGGAGGAGTTGAATGAGGCAGATGGGATGCTAAAAAAAGGAATCTGTTCTGGGCTTTAAATGAAGAGATATTGTATTACTGTTTCATAAACTGTTTCCTTTATTTTTAAATGTTTCTACTCTACATTGTCATCTATTTATTTCTCATTTAAATGTCACTGCTTAAAATGCGCATTTATGCGTCTCCTTTCGATTAACCGCACCAGTACTGTCCCCTTGAGATCAAACCTTCAGATACAAAGGTTATGGCTTAACAGAAGCAGGACAAATCCACCACACAGTTCACCCTTGGGACAGTCTGCTCCCACAATGTTTAGCCGCCTGGCTATTTGGTCCTGTCATCATCAGTCACCGAAATAAATCACCCCAGTCCAATTTGTCTCTGTCTCCTTGCGATGCTCCTTTTGACCTTAACATTGAAATCCAAGCTCAAGATCCACCTCTCTTTTATAACATTCAGGCACTGACGTTCTCATTCTTAACCCGTGACAGTTAAATTTATTAGGAGGTTGCACCCAAACAACTGGGGTATACGTATTGCTTCTGATGAGCCTCGTCAAAGTGTTTAGGGTGTCTCCTTCAAAACTGAACAGTCAATTAAAGCAGGTGGCAGGAATCCCAAAAATCATCTTGGATAGTTTTTGGAGAGAAAATGTGAATCGTTTCTACTAAATGCTTCTGTGTTTCCTCTTCAGTCCAAAAGATGGTGCTTTGGAAAGCCCTACGCTGATGTGCTCGAGTGTACACAGTGCTTTTACATTTATTTGCTTAGCGGACACTTTTATCCAAAGCGACTTACAAAAGTAGTCAACAAGTGTCACAAAACAAGGTTACAAAAATGATCATCAGAAGTGAGGAGCATGGAAGAAAAAGCAAGCTGCTTACACTTCCAAGGTTACGAGAAACTAACAAAGCAATTGCCAGTTCGAGAGACATGCACCGAAAGAACAGGAGAGTCTTGATTAGCTTCACAAACTCGGTGAGGGAGTCAGCATTTCAGATGGAGGTGAGCAGCTAGGAGCTGCAAGTGAAACATCTGGACTGAGACTTGATGCCACGCAGAAGTGGCACCACCAGAGGCCATTTCATCGGCAGACCTGAGTGGACGACAAAGGAGCATAGGACCTCCCGAGTGCCTCCACATGTATAGGGGCTTCCTACTACTACTTTTTTGGCAAGCGTCAAAGATTTGAACTTAATAGCTGCTGCTGCTACCGGGAAGCCAATGTAGTGATCTCAACAGAAGAGAGACATGTGCCCACCTCAGCGAGGTAAACACCAGACGTGCTGCCGAATTTTTAAACTTGATCCATTAGGCTTACAAGTCAAGACAGAGGTAAAGAATTTAGGGGTAATTATTGACTCTGACCTCAATTTTAAATCAGATTACCAGGACAGCATTTTTTTTAAGTTAAGAAATAAAGTAAAAAAAGTAGATCCCTTATAAATTTGCAAGATGATGAAAAATGAGTTCATAGCTAAGATGTCCCAATATATAACCTAGGTAGTTCTTAAAGGTGGCATGGTGGTGCAGTGGGTAGTGCTGCTGCCTCGCAGTTAGGAGACCCGGGTTCACTTCCCGGGTCCTCCCTACGTGGAGTTTGCATGTTCTCTCCGTGTCTGTGTGGGTTTCCTCCGGGTGCTCCGGTTTCCTCCCACAGTCCAAAGACATGCAGGTTAGGTGGATTGGCAATCCTAAATTGTCCCTAGTGTGTGCTTGGTGTGTAGGTGTGTGTGTGAGCACTGCAGTGGGCTGGTGCCCTGCCTGGGGTTTGTTTCCTGCCTTGAGCCCTGTGTTGGCTGGGATTGGCTCCAGCAGACCCCCGTGACCCTGTAGTTAGGATATAGTGGGTTGGATAATGGATGTATGGATGGTTCTTAAAGGCTGGCAGGTCTTTAATGTATGAATTTAGGGGTAACTATTGACTCTGACCTGAATTTTAAATCACATATTCATCAGATTACTAGGACAGCATTTTTTTCACTTAAGAAATATAGCAAAAGTTAGACCTCTTATAACATTGAAAGATGCTGAGAAATGAGTTCACGCTTTTGTGTTTACTCGGCTAGATTACTGTAATGCACTCCTCTCAGGGCTACTAAAAAATGTCATAAATCGATTGCAATGAGTGCAGAATGCAGCTGCTAGAATCTTAACTAGGAAAAGAAAATCCGGGCACATCACACCAGTCTTAGTGTTGCTGCGTTGGTTACCTGTGCCATTTAGAATTGACTTAAAATACTGCTTATGGTGTTTAAAGCCGTAAATAATCTCTGCTCCATCTTATATTTCAGAATGCCTCTCACCTTACACTCCAAATCGTAACCTTAGATCTTCAAATGAGTGTCTGCTTAGAATTCTAAGAGCTAATTTTCAAAGAAGTGGTGAGGCGGGCGGCCTTCTGCTGTTATGCACCTAAAATCTGGAATAGCCTGCCAAAAGGAATTCGCCAGGCTGATACGGTGGAGCACTTTAAAAAACTCCTGAAAACACATTATTGTAAAATGGCTTTCTCATAACTTTGCTGTAATTAAAATCCTGATACTCTGTATATGCATTTAATTATCGTTTTTTATCATGTAGTAACCCCTACTCTCTCTGCTGTTCTTTTTCTGGTTTTCTGTGGTGGAGATCTGTGCCACCACCACCTGATCAGGGCACCGTAATGTCCCTATATTGATGGATTGAAGGCCCGAATTCCACATGACCGTCATCATTTAAGTCTTCCATGTGAAGCCTGAAAACCATGAGGACTGGTTGAGATCATTGATGTTAGGGGGTTGGGTGGTCTTGTGGCCTTGGAACCCCCAGCAGATTTTTTTTTTCTACCTGTTCTCCTGGCCATCGGACCTTACTTTTTTATTTGCTACTTAGTATTGCCTAATCTAATTTTTATATTTTTCATTTTTCTTTCTTCATCTTGTAAAACACGTTGAGGTATATTTGTAGGAGAATGTGCTATTGAAATAAATGTTGTTGTTGAATTTTGATTCATCCGCTGTGGCTCCACGACACATGTTGGTACTTCTGTCAGGAGTCCAGAATGTGACAAAAACAAAGTCTGGACCAGGAGTTGTGCTGCATACTCCATCAGATACGGTCTGATCCTGAGGATGTCTGCAACATTGAGAGACAGTAGCAAAGTTGAAGGACAGGTGGTCGACAATCGCTAGCCCAAGGTGGTGAACTGATTTGAGGGGAGTTGGTAATAGTAAGCCGGGGTGCTGAGTAGATGGACGAGCTGGGATAACAAGAATGTCCGTCTTTGCCAGGTTGAGTTGGAGACAACAACAACAAGAATAACAACATTTACTGTATTTCTATAGCATGTCTTCGTACAAACAATGTAGCTCAAAGTGCTTTACAAAATGAAATAAAATGAATTTAATACAAAACATAAATGAACAAGATTAGAAAGTAATGGTATATAGTAGGTAGCAAAGAAAAAGATACGGTCAAATGGCCAGGAGGACAGAAACAAAAACAAACAAGCAAAAAAAAAGAAAAACTACAGTTAGGTTGGGGAAGAAAAAAAAAAACACAAAATCTGCAGGGGTTCCAAGGCCAAAGGACCGCCAGGCCCCCAACTGGGCATTCTACCTGACACAGATGTTCTAAATCAGTCCTCATGGTTTTCAGGCTTCAGCATGGAAGAAATTGAAGGTGATGGTGGTCATGTGGACATCTGGGACACCCACCATTCAATCCATGAACACAGGGGGCAGCAATGTACCTTGACCAGGAGGTGGTGGCACGGATCGCTACCACAGAAGAACTGGACAAGACAGCAAAGAATAGTAGAGATTAGTAGGAAAGTGCAGAACCCAGAGGAAAATGATCATTGAAAGCCCACACAGTATAATAGGGATATAATGAAAATGGAGCTACATAAAGTAGCTACGAGTTTTTAGCAGCTTTTAAAATTGTTGTACAGAATTGGCCTGGTGAATTTCTATTAGTAAGTAAAGTATTCCAAATTGTAGGTGCATAACAGCAAAAAGCCACCTCACCACTTCTTTCAGGTTGGTTCTTGGAATTATAAGCAGACCTTCATTTGAAGATCTGAGGTTACAACTTGGAGTGGGACAGGCATCCCAAAATATAGGACTGGGCGAGATTATTAAAGGCTTTATACACCATTAGTAGTATTTTAAAGTCAGTTCTAAATGGCACAGGTAACCAATGTAATGACGCTAAGACTGGGGTTGATGTGCTCAGATTTCCTTTTTCTAGTTAAAATTCTTGCCGCTGCATTCTGCTGCACTGACTGTAACCAATTGATGTCTTTCTTGGGTAGTCCTGTAAAGAGTAATTTAGTCGATTAAAAACGAAAATGTGAACTAATTTTTCAGCGTCTTGCAAAGTTACGAGAGCTCTAACTTCAGTTGTATTCCTTAAGTGAAAAAAAATGCAGTCCTGATTAATATGTTGTCACGTTTGGGTCACAGAATTGCACAGAAACACAGGAGGTTGCTGAGTTAGGAACTTTTATTCAAACACTTCAAACGAAGATATGTCCCTTTGAAAAGTAAAACGATCTCCGTGTGAAGACAGAGGGGACAGATCCATCTCTCAATTAAAAGTAAACACAAACATCTTCCTCTTCATAGAGGTGCGTGTCGGCAGCGAGACCCCCAACAGGGGCAGAGGATGTCTGGGGGAGGAGAGAGAGAGAGACAAAGCAAAGAGCAAAAAAGGACAGATGCTGTTCAGGCTTTTAAGTATGCGAAGCGCCGCACGAGACGCTTATCACCCAACAGATCAGCAGTAGTCCAGCAAATAAGGGAGCAAAGTGAAGGTAAACTGTATTTATTCCCATTGTATCACCGTTTAAGAGGGGGTTTGGAGGAGCGTCCATGCCTTCTAGGAGTGCGTTCAGCCCCCCTGTTCACAATGTGATTTAAAATTTAGGCACAGGGCTCCTTCATCCAGATTACAATATAAGTGAGACATTTAGAGATTCTAGCAGATACCAGGTGGTCCTCTGGAGGGAAACGACAGGTAGAGCACTGATAAGAAAACCCATGGGACATGACGACAGGGCCAAGTGAGGAGGTTTTTTAGAGAGAAGAGGAGAGCACCCAGCCCTAATCCTTGGGATTACCTGGTGTACCCTTAACCTGTCTCCTCACAAGGACACATGGTAGTATCTCCCCAAAAGGTACAACTCAAACCACCTGAGGGCAGCCCCGGGGTCAGAGAGGGTTGCACGGTGGTTGACTGTCTCAAAGGCAGAGGAGAGATCTCATATAAAGAGATAGATGACATATAAAAATATCATTTTTTGGATGGAGCATTCCTTAAATTGTCAGGTCCAATCTAAAAATAGAAAGTCTAAACTGAAAAATATTTAACAAGCACATTTCTAGAAAATGTATCTACTTATTTATAAGCAAACATTTCCATTAGATCTGTGTAGTGGCTGGCATTGCTCCAAAGTCCTGGATTTGAATCTTGGCCCAGGCCCTGTCTCCACATTACCCCTTTTGTGTGGGTACTCCAGTTATGCTCTTGCAGTCTCTAATATATTCATGTTAAGTTAACTGACAACTTTCAAATCAGTTCCATGTGGACAGGAATGTGCTGGATTGGACTGGAGCACATGGATTGGAGCACGTGAATTGGAGTCCTATCCGGGGTTGGTTCTTCGCTTTCACTTGATGGTGTCAGCATACTTTCCAGTGTGCCTCATGATGCTAGACCTGGTTGAAAATGGATGGATGAATGGATAACAATACTATAATAAGAAAATGAAAAATAATATCATTATACGCCAGTATTAATTTCTTCTTGTAGGTTTCGAGTAAAGAGAAAGGATCTCAGATGTTCTTCAGCATGGTAGCAACTCAAAACAGTAGATGCCTAGTATGCACAGAGAAGGACTAGCAGGCCAAAACTGCTGAAGGCCTGTGCGTTGGAACTGGGGAGTCCTCTACAGCACATCTTCAACCTGAGCCTAGAACAGGGGAGAGTCCCGAGGCTTTGGAAAACATCTTGCATCACCCCAGTCCCAAAGGTATCACATCCTAGTGAGCTGAACGACTTCCGGTCTGTCGCTCTGACGTCACATGTGATGAAGACCATGGAGCGGCTGCTGCTTCAACACCTGATGCCATCATCTATATGCTAAACTGATGCCTCTCCCACTTGGACAGAGGCCAGTGGTGCTGTGAGAATTATGTCTCTGGACTTCTCTAGCGCCTTCAACACCATCCAACCTCTGCTCCTTAGGGACAAGCTGACAGAGATGGGAGTAGATTCATACCTAGTAGAATGCCCAGAGGGGAGTGGGCAGTCTCATGGTCTGGAATCCATACAGATTTTATTTTTTTTCTCCAGCTATCTGGAGTTTTTTTTTGTTTTTTCTGTCCACCCTGGCCATCGGACCTTACTCTTGTTCTATGTCAATTAATGTTGACTTATTTTATTTCTTACTGTGTCTTTTATTTTTCTATTCTTCATTATGTAAAGCACTTTGAGCTACATTTTTTGTATGAAAATGTGCTATATAAATAAATGTTGTTGTTGTTAGTGGCATGGATCGTGGACTATCTTACAAATAGACCTCAGTATGTGCGTCTCGGGAACTGCAGGTCTGACATTGTGGTCAGCAACACAGGAGTGCCACAGGGCACTGAACTTTCTCCGGTCCTGTTCAGCTTATATACATCGGACTTCCAATACAACTCGGAGTCCTGCCACGTGCAAAAGTTCACTGACGACACTGCTATCGTGGGCTGCATCAGGAGTGAGCAGTAAGAGGAGTATAGGAACCTAATCAAGGACTTTGTTAAGTGGTGCGATTCAAACCACCTACAACTGAACACCAGCAAAACCAAGGAGCTGGTGGTGGATTTTAGGAGACCCAGGCCCTTCATGGACCCCGTGATCATCCGAGGTGACTGTGTGCAGAGGGTACAGACCTATAAAAACCTGGGAGTGCAGCCGGATGATAAATTGGACTGGACTGCCTATACTGATGCTCTGTGCAAGAGAGGACAGAGCCAACTGTACTTCCTTAGTAGGCTGGCGTCCTTCAACATCTGCAATTAGATGCTGCAGATGTTCTATCAGACAGTTGTGGCGAGCGCCCTCTTCTACGTAGTGGTGTGCTGGGGAGGCAGCATAAAGAACAGAGATGCCTCACACCTGGACAAACTGGTGAGGAAGGCAGGCTCTATTGTAGGTATGGAGCTGGACAGTTTGACATCTGTGGCAGAGTGACGGGCGCTGAGCAGACTCCTGTCAATCATGGAGAATAGGGAATAGTGTCTTTAGAACTGATGCCAGGAAGCACTTCTTTATGCAAAGAGTTGTGGGAATCAGGAACAAACTACTGAGCCATGGGGATGAAGCAGGGATTTAGATTAGATTAGATCAACTTTATTAATTCCAGGGAGAAATTCAGATGCGTACAGCAGCAGTAACATAAAAAACAAAATATAGACTCACAGGACAAGTAAAACAGCCAATCCATCAATAATCAATCAATCAATAAATGCATACAGTGCAGATAATTCAAAATGAACTTAATGAGGACATTGGGAGGGAGTACTGAATTTCCTGACAGCAGCGGGCAGAAAAGACCCCCAGAGGCATATCGTAGTGTATCATAGTGAAACCAGTAACGGCGCACTGCACGAATCCACTTGACTTGAGTATTCCTAGTTTTCATTCTCTTTCTCTGTACGTTTACCATTCGTTTGCTCAGAGGTTGATGCGCTTGCTGCTTCCTGAGTGGCTCTTCTTTTCTCCACCCTAGCAGTCCGCTTCTTCTCTTCTTAAAACTGATTAAATCCGTGTTTGTGTTGCAATAACAGTACGTTGTATCGGTCCGGTGCCACTAAGATTCACACTGTCCAGATGACGGTGATTTATTTACTTTTTATAGAGCATTCTAGGGACGCTCCCAGCCTTGGCCCACCCGCACACACTCACAAACAGAGACAAAATATAGCACACTGGGGAATAACAATTAAAGAATATAATGAAATTAAATAATATAAATGAAAACAATACCACCCCTCTACCCTTACGACGATATTAGATTAAACACAAAAACACAACTCCACACAGCAAAGTCCATGGAATACCACACTGGATGTAATGAGAGATGACGAGAGTAAGTCCAGAGATCTGTATGTTGTAAGGGAATGGAAAAACAGTCCTACCGGTAGACACTGTAAGGGTGAAGATGGATGGATGTTTCTGGAGCGCTCCTATACTTGCGGAAAAGCCGTGAATTCACAAACAGTCCTCAGCACACAGGTAGACAGACGCTCCAGTCCCCAGCAACGAATACAATCTAGAACACACCGATTAAATACGGCTTAATTAACAGAAGGCAGTCCGACAGGCAAACGACACACAAAATACAACAAAAAACACTTTTTTTCCTCCTATGGACACCTGCCCTCCTTTTAAACTCCTCTGACCACCTTTTGACCCCAACAGCCCCTGCAGAGACTGCTGGGAGATGCAGTTCTAACTAATAGTAGCACTGCTACAACGTTTTCCTACATTTTTCACTCTTCAATCTGCCTCAAAAATGATTTAAGATATGAAGAGGTAGGGGATGTGACGGGGAAGGTGGTAGGGATGAGAACAGCGCCTGTACGCATGTGAAGCATGGCCGCCGGCGAGAGTTGATTCTACAATAAAATAAAATAAACAGAAAAAGAAGAATAAAAATTAGTAACCCTAAAGCAGATAGTAAACACCATGTAGTATATGTGTACCAAATTTCAATAGTTCAATCGGTTTGTGAGCTAACAGGTGATTTAAAATCCTGGACAGACAAACGTACAGCTACGGTAGCGTGTTATATAAGAAGATGAGCCTGTGGCTAAACAGACAGACAGACCAAACTTTATTTGTCTCCAGGAGAAAATGTGGCTTTTTACAGAAGCTCTTTAAAGAAGTACAGTGCATCTGGAAAGTATTCACAGCGCATCACTTTTTCCACATTTTCTTATGTTACAGCCTTATTCCAAAATGGATTAAATGTATTATTTTCCTCAGAATTCTACACACAACACCCCATAATGACAACATGAAAAAAGTTTGCTTGAGGTTTTTGCAAATCTATTAAAAATAAAAAAACTGAGAAACCACATGTACATAAGTATTCACAGCCTTTGCTCGATACTTTGTCGATGCACCTTTGGCAGCAATTCCAGCCTCAAGTCTTTTTGAATGTGATGCCACAAGCTTGGCACACCTATCCTTGCCCAGTTTCGCCCGTTCCTCTTTGCAGCACCTCTCAAGCTCCATCAGGTCGGTGCACAGCCATTTTAAGATCTCTCCAGAGAAGTTCAATCACATTCAAGTCTAGGCTCTGGCTTGGCCACTCAGAGACATTCACAGAGTTGTCCTGAAGCCACTCCTTTGATATCTTGGCTGTGTGCTTAGGGTCGTTGTCCTGCTGAAAGATGAACCGTCGCCCCAGTCTGAGGTCAAGAGCGCTCTGGAGCAGGTTTTCATCCAGGATGTCTCTGTACATTGCTGCAGTCATCTTTCTCTTTATCCTGACTAGTCTCCCAGTTCCATCCCCACAGCATGATGCTGCCACCACCATGCTTCACTGTAGGGATGGTATTGGCCTGCTGATGAGCAAAGCCTGGTTTCCTCCAAATGTCACGCCTGGCATTCACACCAAAGAGTTCAATCTTTGTCTCATCAGACCAGAGAATTTTGTTTCTCATGATCTGAGAGTCCTTCAGGTGCCTTTTGGCAAACTCCAGGCGGGCTGCCATGTGCCTTTTACTAAGGAGTGGCTTCCGTCTGGCCACTCTACCATACAGGCCAGATTGGTGGATTGCTGCAGAGATGGTTGTCCTTCTGGAAGGTTCTCCTCTCTCCACAGA